>NC_080724.1:17242500-17290000 GCF_019097595.1 Hemibagrus wyckioides
AAAAGGAATTAATTAGATCAGACTGCTTTAGCAGAAATGCACACCTTAATAACATATTTATAGACATTTTAAAAAATATAATAGTTATAAAGTCAATAAAATTCTCCTACAGGGAAAAGGTAGCAATAATCAGCCAGGAGCTAGAATAATAAAAATACAGTGTAATGAAACTAACACAAAGTGACAAAACACACTTTAAAATCCTTTGGCTTCATAACAAAGTTATAAACTGTTATAAACACTGGGCTTTGCTGAGATAGTAGTGTCATGAAATGTAGCACAGTTACAGATACAGAGGTAAAATCACTCATGTCCTGTTCATCAGAAGTCACCTCTTAACACTTGACTGTCTCACTCTGGTATACTCCAGCATTTCTGTCTTTGTACAGATTTTTTTTATTGCATGAAATGAAAATTGAACACATGTTGCTGTTGTTTTTTCTGTGCAAATCAAAGAAATGTTGAAGTTTAAGGAAGGAAAAAGAAACCTGTGGTGAAATAACTGAGTGAATGGCACCGTGAAATGAGGAAGTGCCTCGGCAAATAGCAAAAAACAACAAATAGCAGTGAGCTAAGAGCATATATGAGTACATATTGACATACATGACCAGGCGGAGCTAAAGTAATATATGCAGGGATACATGCAGAAGAATGGAGCTGAGCTAATGAACTTCCAATTCATTGAGATTTTGTAGAAAGTCCAGAAAATAATAATCCAGACCAGAAGAGCATGACCTACAGTTCAGACAATACTAGTTTCTTGTCGCAGATTGTTTAGGGTGTGATGCAACCCAAGCACAACACACAACCTAGACAAGACTATCCTGTAAACCTCGGGTGCAAAACCAAGGCAAGGTGAATGAAGCTACAGTGAGGACAACAGTCACTCTGAAGGAGAACAGCAGCTGAAAGTGGAGTAAAGGTGCAATGGATAATCATTTGAAAAGCTCTGAATTACTGAGGAATGTTCAAAAGGCTCACTAGAAACAAAACCTTTCCTCAATAAGAGCTGTATGAAACCATTGAGGATTTTGGGGTGTGATGAGACCAAGATCAAGATACTGTATTCTGGGAAAACCCTAAAGCAGGTCATACATCAAATATGGTGGTGGTAGCACCATGCGCTGGGATGTGTTTCATCCTTAGAACCTGGGCTTCTTGTGAAAATTGAAAGGAGAATGGATGAAGCAATAACCAAGGATAGAACAAGGCAGCCCTGGTTCTGTCCCTCTAATACATTATGGTTAGTTATGAAGGCTGATGTTAGTGCAAGTGCAGTGCTACATCTGGTTGGAGGGATTTGAGAAGTTTTATGGCCATGACACATTTGGTGATACAGTTTTTTTCCGCCAAATATGAAACAAATAATTAGCTAAACAATACCCAACAGAGTTTGTTACCCAATTAAGTGTTACTTAATTAAATACAGGTACTCGTTACTCAAAATATAGAGTTGGCTTTACACAAAGTGTGCGCAAATGTCTTCCTCAAATTTTTTTCGGAATAAATTCGATAGGTTATATATTTTTTTTCAGTGTATTTCCTGATACAGCTGCATTCCAGCTTCAGATAACAAGACCTCTAGTGTCCCCGACAGACAAAGCTCTTCACATAGCCAACTCTCTTGCCCAAACAGGATTCTGACCCATTTCACACATCTCTCCATCTGTGGTAATCCTGTCTACTAACGTGCTGGCCTACATACCTGTATAGTCCTGGCATAGAGTTATCAGTACAGAAAAATTGTGAAAGCTGTATGGCCTTGCACAAAAGCAACAGTTTGGTAAGCAGTTACAAGGTCTGCTGAAGATCCTGTATCTTGAGGCCATTATTCCAAATGGGTTTTAAATGACTCGTCTGGCTCTGGCCTGGTGGTTATGGTAACTGCGTTTCTCAAGGCTGAGGTCTGTATGTAGCCTTTGTTCATGTAGGCCAATCTATATTTCTGTATTATTCTATATTTTGGGCTTTGGAGAGCACCTCAGATGGGAGGGATCTGATATGAGGTAGGTGAAGAAGTTCATTATACGTCACAGCCATCACCCTGAAATCCTCCTCATCTAACCATTGCAAAGGTATACTGTCTGTCTGTTCTCCAACAGAAACTCAGCCTTCTGTGTAACTTTTTCTAGATATCATGCATCCACAGGCCCTTTTGTAAAGAGCGATCCTTCAAGAACAACTCTAAAAGACCTGTGAGAGATTGTCTGATGTTTTAAGACAATCCCCTTTCCTCTTCCTTCTTGCTTAGCCTACACTCTGATTTCTTGTTATAACCAGATACATGGTCAAATAAGTTAATAAACAAGAACAAAGAAAGGAAATACAATTCAATAAACAAGAAAAGCAGAACCGATACACTTTTTTAGTACTGACAGAAAGGTTTTGTCCAGACAGATAGGATAGATTAGGTTCAGTTGCTGTTTATTTAAACATTAAGTCACATGTCCACGTGTCTGGGCACAGTGCCACACCCAAGCCTATCAGTGCTACAGTTACCTAGTTACCTGACCTTCCTTCTTCTGAGCAGGAAAAAGTGCTGACTGAGTATGATGCTGCAAAAGCGGGCTCAATAGCACCACACCTACTAAAGGGCGGGCCCTCTTTACCCGTCATAATAGACATTCATTTCAGTGTACTTACTATGCTTATATTTTGCGGATTACAGGGATGAAAACAAAGAATCACGAATCACGCTGCTTTATTCAAATATTAGCATTACGTAGGCTAAACATTATTGGGTTTTCCTCTTTCTGTGCTTTAGTCATTGCAATGATTGCTTTTTCTTTAGTTAATTTATCTAAAAATGCCTTGTTTCGAACATCTACCCCATCCTGTCCGAAAAGAACTTTTATAATGTTTAACCAATCAGTAGCCTGCTGCCATAATATCTGACCAATGAGCATTCAGTGCCATGACCGGCTGTGTTACTCAACTCCCATGTACTGTAAGACTCATATTTCCTCATTCATGTCTTTCTTTTCATTTATTGCGTAACTGAACCTCTACTTCCCTCTAAATGACTGAGCACAAATGAAATCCAGGTCAAAAGTGGGGTTTTTTTCACCCAAAAAATATGAGTAAGTAGCTTGTCTAAGGTGTAGAAATGGACAGAGGAAATTAATGATCTGAGATGGGGATCTGACAAAGGTATTTAGGATGTTTAGAAAGATTATGTTCACACTTTTCACTCATGACTTCGAACTTACTGATGCGCCCAAAATGATGAAGATATGGACATCAGACTGATGAAATTCTTTATCCTCATGCAGCTCTTTCCTCAGCTCCCCGAACACTTTGGAGCGAGACAGGGGCAGGTTACTCATCTTCTCTGCAAAAGGCATTCAAAGATTCGTGATCACTTGGACATCTTGCTTTCCGAACTTCTGCTATGATCTGGACTTCATCTATTAACTAGGCTTTAAGTGATTTTGTTGTTATTGTTGTTGTTTAGTTATCAGAACTTTTGCATGCACAAATCTTTAGAGATTGGAGAAGATATAAAAGCATCCTTGTTTAATGGAGGGAAGAATAAACAGGGCTCATATCTGTGCAGAAATCAACAGGTATGGTAATCAAGACCAACACCGTTAGAAACCATCGTTTTAAGGAGAAATGAGAAAGCATCAAGATATTTAACATTCAGCTGCTTCCTTACCCATGCTATTTTTTATTCCCTAGTTTTGGAACTTCTGTTAAGGTAAAACACACATACATTTTGTTTACACAGAATTTAATGCAAACCAGATTACAACATCACGAGCATCATATAAGCATCTACAATTTCAACCCTGTATTTCAAAAGGGATGAATTTTCCAGATTATATATGATTAAGAAACATATAATCATCTACTCACATGCACAGCTCGACGATGATACAGCAGCTGAGAAGAGACACAGAGCTGAGGTCAGAACTTACAGCACCACTACTGTCAGCCGAACGTATAAACAAAAATACCCGGAAGTCAAGACCAAGCACCATACGACCGTGAGCCAATGAAATAGTTCTGGGGGCGTGACCACTCCTAAACTCGCCCTGTGGTGGGATCCAGGGTTGCCAGATTGGGCTTCTTTTGGTCACGACTCACCGGGAAAAAAATGCCCTGGGCGGGTTGATAAAATCTGGGCTGGTTTTTGATGCAACTGGCGGGTTATTATTTTTGACTATAAACATGATGTTTTATTCATTTTCAATACACAACGGACTTTAACAATAGTGTAATATGTAATGTTGACGTTTTAATGAAATGGTTCAGTTTAGCCAATAAGGTTCAGGAGAGTCCTGTCCAGTCAGACGTCAGTCTTTATTAGTAACTCGTTAAGCCAAAGTTATTAACTGTTATAACTGTTTGTTATTGTATTGGTTATAACAGTATGCATTTTGAACGGGTTTTAGGCTGTGGAAATCTTCAGTCCAACCTGGCAACCCTGGTGGGGTCAGTGCTGCAAATTTAAAGGTATGTTCACACAGTAGCACAGTGTCAAGCAGCCATTCATTTTCGCGCGAGACAAAGCACGTTGAACTTTTATCAACTTTAATTCAGATTGCCTGTGACGTATACGGCGACAAATCCAAACGATTGGCTCGTATGATAGCTCGGGACCAATCGTGTGGCGCGCGTGGTACAACATTTTTTGTTCTTCCACCACCCTCTGCCCCCCCTCGACTGTATTTCCCAACTGCTTTTAATATATACCGTTTGACTCGAAAAAGAAATAAAAGCAAGCTCTATAGAGACAAAAATAAAGTTGAAAAGAAAATAGCAACGCTCATTGGTGTCTCAGGAGAGTGTGTGTAGCTAGCACAGTTAGCATGTGCTGCTAACAGGTTATTCAGGTACGCCTGGCACGTGACCTGCATTAAACAACCCCCATTTTTTTTTACTTTCCCCATGAAATAAACAGAATATTACACTTCATGACAAATAAATAATTTCCTGTGATTAAACTGTATTTGTAGATCATATTTTATCCAAGACTCTCATTAGACTCACTATTAGGTCAATTGAGTTCATCTCTGCTGCCTGAGGAGTTACCTGAGGGAGTGAAAAAATACTGAGAGGTTTTATGTCTCCACAGTTCGGTGTGAATTATAATAAAAATAATAAGAACAATAATAAGAAGAATGAAATTAAGGAAAACAACAGGATTTGAAGCACAACTGTTCCCTAAACAAATTAACCAAGATAAAATACTAGGGAATTCTAGCTCAGAATAAAGTCTGTAGAGAAAATGTAGAGAATTATTTCCCACTCCTATAAAATAGAATTAACCTTTTAAAACCTCATTCTAATGAAGTAGTTTAATATTAATATTATATATATATATTTTTTCCATTTTTATTTTGTTTGTTGGTGGTGCATGAGGTGAGTTTTTATGCTTAGCAGAAGATATACACTGATCAGGCACAACATTATGACCACCTACCTAATATTGTGTTGGTCCCCACTGCAAAAAAAACCCAGTCCTGACCCATCATGCACTGTGTATTCTGACACCTTTCTATCAGAACCAGCATTAAACCTCTTCAGCAATCTGAAGGGGCCAGCCTTCGCTCCCCACGTGCATGTTACTCCATTTCATGAAGTAGCAAACCAGCAATTGTAAGCTGAAATCTTAATATTGAAGGTAAAAACAATTTTAAAATTTGTATATTTCTTTTAGAATTCTTTCTGCAATGTCCACAATCCATTAGATCAAAATTGTGTCCATTAAAATTATATTTGACATTGCAGTTGTAGACAAATCAGGTCTGGAGAACGACCACATAATGGAAAAACTACTTTTCAAACCATTTCTATTGACATTTTTTTCCTCTTGACCCTTCGAATAGTTCAATTACACTAACATTTTTCTTATTACAAACATATTTCATCCAGCCTTTTTTTTTCCATGCAGAAATTAGAGGAGATACACAGCTGAGATACTGTAAATTACATCGTAATATATGTTGTGGGAACCAAAGCCTACCAGAGCTCAGTTATTAATAAGACTGGATTGAGTGGCTTTGTAAACACGTGGTATGTTGTTACTCAAACCATCAGCTTACCTGCTATTTTAAACCATTCTTAACCACTTACCTAATGTTAGTTTAGAAGATAAGTAGCTTAGTAAATCCACCCATAGCGTCATGGTGTTTACTGTTAGTCAAATAGTCTTAAGAGAATGAGGAAGAAGTATGCTTAAAAAAATAACACATGCATAAGTACAGTAGTACTAGCTTAGATTTCAGCTATACTGTTCCCTAAATGTACAGCTTCCTTACATTTCTGCCGGAATTTCTTCTTCCTTTGAAATAAACCCCTTTCATAAATAACCATATAGTAAAACAGCTGTAAAGAAAGCTGCATATGTACCTACCAGGATGTTTTTGGAAGGAGGGATGATACTCTGGGAAGAGGAGAATATGTGATAATTAAACACACACACTGGAATAATCCAAGCTCAGGTCCAGGAACCAGGGTTTAAACCTGAGAAGTGTGTATACTCAGGATTCCCTGCAGTAACAAAAGTTGGAAAAGCAGTAACTGGAGATGAATGAATGAATCAGTCAATAAATGAAACAAATGAATGAGCTTGACTCACAAACTAACAAAACATTGGTTTGTCAAAGGGCTGCCACAAGATTAATGCAAGCCACAAATGAACAGATCACATGGGTGGACTGACTAGCGCCCAGTAATACTGCAGCACCCAATACACTCATAGCACACACATGTATGTCGATGGTGTATTGAGAACAATCTGGCTACAACTTGTGGTACTGCAGCGGTCACTCTCCACTGATACATGGTTTAGAGCTGGGGTGTCGAATCTTATCCGCAAGAGGGACGGTGTGGGTGCAGGTTTTCATTCGAACCGAGCAGAAGCCACACTTTTACACAACTGTACACCAATATGGCAAATTTCCCGATTTTATAATTGTATGCTATTAGTACATAATTTATTTTAATTCTATGCAGTTCCAATGAAAATTTTCCTTGTGAATAGATTTTGTAAACAATTAGAACTATAGATGATCATTAGCAATATTATTTAAGTGAATTGGGATTGAAATACCCAGGCATAACATTATGACCACCTGCCGAATACTGTGTTGGCCCCCACCTTTCTGCCAAAACGGCCTTGATCCATCATGCACTGTGTATTCTGACACCTTTCTATCAGAACCAGCATTAACTTCTTCAGCAATCTGAGCAACAGTAGCTCGTCTGTTGGATTGGATCACACGGGCCAGCCTTCACTCACCACATGCATCAATGTGCCTTGTGGCCGCCCATGACCCTGTCGCCGGTTCACCACCATTCCTTCCTTGGATCACTTTTGATAGATACTGACCACTGCAGACCGGGGAACACCCCACAAGAGCTGCAGTTTTGGAGATGTTCTGATCCAGTCGTCTAGCCATCACAATTTGGCCCTTCATCAAACTCACTCAAATCCTTACGCTTGTCCATTTTTCCTGCTTCTAACACATCAACTTTGAGGACAAAATGTTCACTTGCTGCCTAATATATCCCACCCACTAACAGGTGCCATGATGAGATCATCAGTGTTTTTCACTTCACCTGTCTGTGGTCATAATGATCGGTGTTTTGTAAAATGATCAGAAATAAGACATCAGACAGTCTATTTAATAAGTTTAATTAAATGGGCATTCAAGCTCTGCATTGAAATTAATGGATTTGCAAAAAAAATAAAATAAAAATAAAAAAAAAATAAAAAATAAAAACCCAAAAACCTCAATCCGGTCTGTCAGAACAGTCTCCTAAAGGGCACTAAGATTAAAGTTCAGTTCTCAGACGAATTCAGTTTGCAGTTTGCCTGAACAGATGAAACCAGAATTAGCAGCTGACAGTCAGAGTCCACAGAATCGAAACCTCTTCTCTCACAGATTAATCTGTACAAATCGATTTGCATGTGTTCATAATGCAAAATGGACATTGAACAGCGTGTAAACAGTAAAGCAATGTAAAAGCTGGCAGACTAAAAATCATTCCTTAAATATTGCCATTTCTATTAAACGGTGAGGGGAAAGTAATGTTTTATTTTGAACAATACTGCCATCATGATGGAATGGGTAATATGTGCACACACATTAACTAAAATTTCAAAAGCACACAGAAAAAAATAATAATAATAAAAAATAAAAAGACAGAACGTGCAACTGAATTGTATTTTTTTTCTGAGACAAAAATGTGTAAAATAGTTACTTTTTTTTTTTTTTTTAATAATTATTCTTTTTTTTAAGCCAGTGATGAGATTTACCCATCAACTACAAGAGATCAGTCAAGTTTAAGGGGACCGTGATGACGTGTCCGGTTGATTATACAGTAACACCCAGTGAGACACTACGATATCCTACACACACACACACAGACGAAGCCTTCCAGATTTTCGCCAGTCCACAGTCCCTTTGATACCAGTACAAAGTATAAGTACAGCAATACAAATAAAAGGATAAAACATACATACAAAAGTAAAATTTCCACAGGTTTCATAAGGCATGGAAGTTTGTCTTGAAACTTTTTCTTTTCACTCTAAGTGTACATTAGTTCACTGCATATAAATTTCAAAGATAGAAATCCAATCGACTTGTGCTTCCTATGAGGATCCTTTAAAAGCTATTTATCACACTGGTTATCAAATGCTGTGCATTACTGTTGGCAACGTGAGTTATAAAATCTATTACTTAACAGAGGTTTTGGATGTAAACCTTTCACTTTCCACCTTAAAACAACTAGTAGTTCTGAGTAAAAGACAAAATATATGAGAGCAAAGCAAAATCTGCATGTCAAACTAGCACAGTCTATGACGCTGGTGATCCTGATGCTGCTAATACTCGACGTTGTCCGTGTGATGTTTTGTCCAGCAGGGGAGAAATGGTGCCTGAAGTTCAGAGTGAGCACCGGATGAGGGTTTTTTTTCAGAAGCCCTCTTGAATCAGGACAGTGTTTTTTGCCCATGCATAATATGATCCCAGATCGCACCAATCCAGACCGGTTTTCTCCCCGGATGGACAAAATATGCTGCAAGACATCTTTTAATTTTGTTTGCACTTATAGAATGAAAAATTAAGGACACCCTCCCCCACAAAAAAAAAGGCTCAAAAGGAGGAGGAATAAAGTGCAAGGACAAGTTTTATGTGCAAGTCCCACTAGTCTTCTGTCTGGTCTCGAACCAGAGCGCAGGGTCTTTAGGGTTGGTGAAACTAACTGCCCTACTGAAGAGGCAACTGCAAGCAGTCAATAACCTGCAACTTTTTTTTTTTTTTTTCTGCCTTCGTGCTCTTCAAAATGGCTGTTGGCAAAGTTGCGAGTTAAAAAACATGGCGGAGTTAACCTGTTAGTCTAGCACAAGGAGAAAAAGAGCACCTCCTGCAAACGATGCTGATGCCGTCTGATGCCACGTCTCATGTTATCGAGAGGCACAGAGAGGATTAGCTGATGGTGGTCCCCTGCTTGGGAAAGACTGGCGATATTTATTTTTTTTATGATCCCCTGAAGAAGCTCCCGTCAGCTCACATGTTGTAGGCCACGTAGATGGGGTCCAGTTGGTCAGCCAGGAAGGAGTCCCGCAGGTGCATGCGCTGTTTCTCCCCCCGAGAGTTGATGGGGATGACGCCGGGGTCCACGACGACCACCACCCCCACGATCAGGTGGTGCTCCTCCAGAACCACTCCAGTGATCAGGGGCACCAGATCCAGAGCTTCCTGCTCAGAGCCGCTCAACTCAGCCACCACTACCAGCAGGTTGGTCCAAGTGAACACGGCGCTGTAGGGGAAGAAGTCCAATCAGTCTAATCACTCAACAATGACTGATTATCATCTGTCCGTATTTTCATCCCAGAAATGGTCTTGTACACATTATACAATACACAGTATCAAGTATGAACAAAGTGTGTACATGGTTTTAATTCTGGAATAAAATGTTCCACGATGAAAACCACGATGTTTCTCAATTAACTTAACCATATATTTTTAATGCTACATATTGTATTTCATGACTGTTTATGTCCATTGCTTGGAGCTTACTCAAACATGTTAATAATAAAGTGTTCAAATCCATTTAACTAGCAGTGCATGATAGCCACATCCTGCTCTCTCACCTCTCTGCAATGCTGCGATGAGCCCGTGATATCGAAGTCTCAATATCAATGGGGTGATAGCGCAGACCGCGCAGCTCTAACGTCTCATCCAGTGAGCCGACCACAAACAGCGCATCATGACGATCTAAAGGATAATCAAAAGAATTTTATAATCCTCCTTATACCTATATATAACATAGATTCCGACTGCGTAGATTATATTGATTGCGTAGCATACACAGTACAGTTACTGTAAACTTTTTAAAAGTCTGACCTCCAGTAGCATCCAGTAGCTCGGTCCTCGTGATGAAGCCAAGATATCCGGTCCTGGCCCACAGTGTCTGAGTCTCACCAAAGCTCAAGTTCGTGTTGAAGTGATCAGCCTGTAGGTTCTCCTCTCCATAAATGGTGTAGTAGCCACTGGCATTGTGAGGGCTGTTCACCCAGATCTGTGACAGAAATTGAAAATGAATGGAAAAATCTGTATGAAAAATATATACTATTTCTTCTGTTTTTAATTAAACCATTGCTACAACACTTACCTTCTATTTCTTTAACCTTGCTTTCTATCAAGACTAGAGATTATTTGCAGTGTGTGTGTGTGAGAGAGACATATTACCTCGCCAAGATGCGAGTCTCCAAGTGGTCCCTTAGTTTCTGGGTTGACAATAATTACTCGTACTCCTGGAAGAATCTGAGAGCAAACACAACACAAACTTACATTCCATCCTGATTTATTAATATTCTCAAACAAACAGCTGACAGAAAACAAGCAAATATGCTTACAGTTCCTGATTCCATGAGGGGCAGACTCTGAGGAGCTCCTCTCTCCACCAGCCTCACCCTGCAACACACACACACACACACACACAGTTTATCATGTATGTCTCCCTGGAGATTGGAGATTGACATCACTTGGCTGAGGCAGATCATCCTTACCGGTCGTGGCGGAGGGATTTCATGTCTACGTAAACAGTGGAGGGATCTGGACCGGCCGTTCCCTATATATACAAAATAAAAGCAGAAAATAGATCTAAAAACACAAACTCTATATTTACCTTAATCTCATTTGATAAATCAATATTTATCATAATAAATATCTCAATATACAGTGTTATGTGCAATATTTATCTTAATAAGTGAGTGAGAGAGTAAGTGATTATTTAAAAGGTACATATATAATATTTAAAATGGATGGATTGTGGGTAAATAAGGTAAATACTGAACTCAGCTGCTGCTTTGTGTGTGTGTGTGTGTGTGTGTATGTGTGTGTGTGTGTAGTTGCTGCAGTAGCTGACCTGCAGGCCGATGGCCAGGTTGACTCGGGAGCCGAACGCAGTGCTTACAGCGCGTGATGAAAGGCCTAGGTCTTTGAACAGCTTGGAGAAGGATTGTGTGAGTGTCAGCCGTGGCCGTTCCTCTGCCACCACAACACAGCTCCTTACGCATGACAGATTCACACCCCGAGTCTGCAATCCAACACTACTATCAGTCTCACACACACAGGGGAACGGAACACTCCAAAGCTCAAAGAGAGGCATGCATGGTGCTAAATAAGTGTGACAGAATGAGATACTGTGTGTGTGTGTTCACCTTCAGAAGCTCAGTCTGCGTTCCCAGGCTCTTGGTGCAGAGCTCCATGACAGAGTAGGAGCAGAAGGTGTCTCTGATCTTATACTGACTGAGTGTGCTCAGCCACAGAGAGGGAGAGGCCTCCAGTTCCATCGGGGGAATCAGGATGGACTGATGACCTGAATATACACTGCAACCACGCGCACACACACATGCAGAGAAAGAGAGAGAGAGAGAGACAGAAAGAAACATAATGATGAGGTCAAAATATAAAAGTTAGTTAGGTCAAGGTTTGACTTCAGTGTAGGCATATCATTTTGTAGCCATGTTAATACATTAATCGATAGAAGGATGTCACAAAGGCAGTAAAGGTGTGTGCGTGTTTCTAAAATTAGTGGTTAATGGTTGTGTCTTACCTAGAGAGGCACCAGAGGACAAAGCCAAGGCCGCAGTAGGGGTCGAGGCAGATGGCCACCTGTCTGGAGGAGTAGAGCTCACACTGAAGTTTAATAGAGCGACACAGAGCACTCACTGCGGCATGAGAGATCTGGAACAGACAAACAAACATACAGAATTCATATTAGTGTGAGAATACTCAATACATGCAGATAATGCTAATATACAGGTGTTCCTAATAGTGGATGATGAGTGTATGTTACAGTATAATGTTATATCCCTATAGTTATGCATACACATGAATACTGAGTGATATTTTTGTTGAATATACAAACAGGAAACCACTAGAACACCAAATGATCACTGCTTCTTCTTCATCAAGACAAGTCAAGAAGCTTTTGTCATTTCGGCCATATATGGCTGATGCTATATATTTCTCCAGGACACTGATGCTACATGAGACACACAGTATTAATATAAAGTGCAAACAATGCAAGGTATAAAGCTGTGCAAGACGAGAGACGGTGCAAACAGACAATACAACCAATACATGATAGATACAATAGATAAAATAGCGCCGGCTGGTATAGAGTCTGTTGTTCTAAATGCAAATAAGGATGCTTTGTTTTGTAAATATATGTAGATATATGATATTCACTAGTTAATGTGTGGGAATGTAATGATGAACCGTTTTTATATGTTGTGATAGGTGCCAATACATCTTCAACACACGAAGTAAAGTCCAACATGCAACCAAACACAAGATAGAGCAAAGGTGCTATGCAGTCTTTCTATCTAAGATGAACATACACAGTGTGGACACTTTAGTCTTTCACTCTATTGCATCATGTTTTCTGTGGATTACATGTAATATGTACACCAATCAGGCATAACATTATGAGCACTAAGAGGTGAAGTTGATTATCTCCATCATGGCACCTGTTAGTGGGTGGGATTATATTAGACAGCAAGTGAACATTTTGTCCTCAAAGTTGATGTGTTAGAAGCAGGAAAAATGGGCAAGTGTAAGGATTTGAGCAAGTTTGATGAAGGGCCAAATTGTGATGGCTAGACCACTGGATCAGAGCATCTCCAAAACTGCAGCTCTTGTGGGGTGTTCCCGGTCTGCAGTGGTCAGTATCTATCAAAAGTGGTCCAGGGAAGGAACAGTGGTGAACCGGCGAGAGGGTCATGGGCGGCCACAAGGCTCATTGATGCGCGTGGGGAGCGAAGGCTGGTCCATGTGATCCGATCCAACAGACGAGCTACTGTTGCTCAAATTGATCTAGAAGTTAATGCTGGTTCTGATAGAAAGGTGTCAGAATACACAGTGAATGATGGGTCTGGCATCAAAAGGGGGACCAACACAACATTAATCAGGTGTCATAATGTTATGCCTGGTCAGTGTACATGTATGAATATGTAAGAAAAATAACAACGTAAAGGATCAACCATCATACCACCCACTACTATCTGTTTTAGTTATTGTAATCAGAATTAAAAGTGTGAAGATGCTGAATAATAAGAAGAAGCCTATATATTACAGCACAGTGAAATTCATTTCTTTGCATACAAAGGAGTGCAGGGTCAGCAATGATACAGCATCCTTGGAGCAAAGAGGGCTTTGCTCAAGGGCCTGGAAACCTTGCAGTGCTGGGGGCTTGAACTCCGATCTTCTGATCAACAACCCAGAGCCTTAATTGTTTGAACAACTACCGCCCTTAAACAAAAAACATGAGAGAGCTGAAAGCAGTCCCCCTATAAGATGAGAAAGAATGAATTTACCTTCACGCCTGTCAGCATGCCAGTAGTGGACACACTGAAGTCCAGGTAGGCCAGCATCTCAGGTGTGGGAGGCTTATAGATGTTAGGTGGCCGCTTTTTTGGAAGATCATCTACACATGCAGCGAGAACAGGGATATGGGTGTGTGTGTGAGCGAGTGAGACAATCAGATTGTGTAACATCTTCATTAGGAATGAGTTACGCTCTTACCTGTGTCTATGATAGTGGGCCATGTCTTGACATTCACACTGGCTGCAGCTTCTTTAGATCTTAAAGTCTTCATGAGAGCCTGAGTGGTCAGGATGCAGGCTGCTTTGCTCACCTACAGAGATCACGCGTGTTATATTACACACATACATATTAACATGAGTGATACAGGGATCTGAGAGAGTGCTGTGTGTATAACTCACGTCTATGATCATGCGCACTGTGGGAAGTGTAGCCGCCAAGTTCTGGGGGTGAGGAGGTCGGACAGTCACTGGAATACAACCAGCGTACAGACAGCCGTAGAAAGCAGCGATAAGGTCAATGCCTGTAAAGAAGAGGAACAGAAAATGTCAGACTCGCAAAACATAATTATCATCTAACATATTGCATTATGTAGTAGCCAAAGGTCTGGGCCCAGCACTAGAAGTGTTTTTACATATAAAAGAAGTAAAAATTGTTGACCAAACACATTACAGTTCAGACTAAGTGACTTAAATTTCAAAACATGGATTTGAAAAGGCACAGATCTAGGATCCTCTACCAACGTTCCTTCTAGAGATTTAGCTGTACTAATTTGAAGGTTCGAACTACAGCGACACAATACCCCTTGAACAAAGCATATGCACACTAATGAGCATCTTGTGTGAGAAATATAATGTGGCAAATCTGTACAAGTTTATTATTCCTAAAGAAGTTCCTGAAGACTCTATGGGACTCTATGAGACTGAAGTCACTTCTAATCATCAGGGAGTAACGCAGTACCAGGAGGGTAGAGCAGCACCACATTGTCTCCAGTGTTGATGCCTCCTCTCTCCAACAGCGCTGCTGTAATCTTCTCAGCTCGTTTGTGAAGCTGTACACATGTGGCTGTGCTCACTGTTGCCCCCTGCAGGACAAGATGGCAAACATCATGGTTAACGTGCGTGACGAATGAGAGCACAGTTAATGAATCTAGAGGGTTTAATCTGGCAATTTTATAAAACAGAAACAGAAAATATCTGTTAAGACTTTCTGTAATCTGGGATGTATATAAATAAAAGATAACTGGACACACTGGTGAATAATTCATATTCTTCTTTCTCACCTTGGCATTGAGGAGCATGTAAAGGACATGGTCAGGGTCACTCTGTGCTCTCGACTGCAGCGCCTCTGATAGGAACTGATGCTGTAATTCAGGAGAGGACAGCAACCATGAAATAAGACTAGTATTTCACTCCATTACCTAGAAAAAGCTTTAACATTTAGGCAATCGTCATATTCACAGTATTACACTTTGCAAGAACATACTAGGTAAAATCACCAGGAAGTACAGGAAAAGACAAAAACATTTAATGCAATAGCTTGGTCAAAATATGTGTGTATAATTTTCCACAGTCTTCACCCCTTTCTCCAAATTGATTCAAACAGCAAAGACATATCCGGGTGTCTGAAATGCACTTCTTTAGTTTTAAAGCCAGAACAAAGTTGCATCATTATCACACGCTTGCGTCAAAAGGCATCGTTTGTAAATAAAGTGCTTGATAAATAACATGATCTGTATTAAAAATAAAATCTAACTGGAAACTACATAATCTGAGTCACTTCCAACATTGTCTCATGTATAAATTACACATCCTTAATTAAGTGGCATACAATTATGTGCGCAATAATAAAGATATTCTGTCCTCAAGATGACCGTTAGCTGTGTAGCAAAGTGATTTCTAGCTAGATTAACCGTCTAAAGAAACAAATTTCAGTTACCAAAAATGCCTTGGATGATTTGACCTCATTCGGAGTAAGGGATGAAAACTGTACAGATCTCATCTTTGTCCAACCCATTTCATTACAAAAGAACGATTGAATTGAAGAAGCAGCATTATGAATACAGGATATGTGTTTCACACTGTCACACATCACATACACACACAAACAGGAAGAGCAAGGTCATGCAGAAAGCAAGCGTTGCTCACTATGCCTATATGGACTATACAGACCTTATATTTGCGTACATGTATGTATTTCTACTGCTGCTGCATTCTAAAGGGTTTAAAGGGCTTTTGTTATTCTTTAACACAGTTTGCAAGGAGAAGAAACCTAGCTTCTGTTGCATTTACAAGTATGGATCTATGTACAAAATAAACTATAAAACATCACTTGTAACAGAAGGATCAGGATCTTTTACTTGTTAAAAGAAACGTATAAAACTAACAGAATAATCTGATGAATAAATTATGAACAAAATAATTTGATTAAGAATATTCAAATAAAACCTTATCTGCTCAAATCATATAATCTAAATATCAGTGCTCATGGAAACAGCCATGTTATATGGACTGTTAGTTGGCAGATTTGTTAGATTAGTTAAGAGTCTGCTTATGTGCTGCCTCGGCTGAATATAACGACTCGAGCAGATGGTAGTGGCAGCCGCACACAGCGTGTGAAGTGCATGTTTGGTTTCATCGGTGGAAGAGAATGCAAGCAGATATTATATTATTCCACTCTCATTATTAGAATGAGTTACTGAGAAAAGCTTCAGTTATCGTTGTAGAACCCTGATGAAACTAAGGCGGTCATAAGTATGGCTTTGTGTGTGGCTGGTGGTACAGGAGGGTCATAGCTCAGGCCAAAACACACACAGACACACACACACACAGTTTAGGGCTGCTAAGCAGTCAGGCTTACCATCTTCATGGGCCATGTACAGAGCTAGAGGCCCATGTAAACAGAGTGGAAAATAAAGAGAGCAGCAGTCACGCCCCATTGCACTGGGTTCATCTCATGCTATTTGATTATACTTTTGCTGGCACTAAACCAGGCATATCAGGATGAAACATGCGAGTGATTGAGCTACAGTAACCCAAGTCCTTGACACAATGTTGATTATTTTCCAATTACAGTTTCCAACTCCTTTTATACCACAACAATATGCAAACATTTTTTAAAAAGAGCAACACTGTATTTTTATTTAATATGGTGTAATGTTACAGTTACAGTTGCTTTAGTGTATTTGTTACTGAAATATAGAAAAGCCCCATTCCTAAGGGCTTGATATAAACCTTATCCAATTAGCAAGGACCACTGTCCGAGCTAACGTTATACAAAATAAATCAAACCCATCTGACCATTCAGATCTGAACATTCAACAGTACTGTATGCACTCACTGTATGAAAGAATTAAAAACAAATATCCTTTGATGCATTAACAAACAAAGCAAATCAGTGCCCTGAGGCAATAGTATTTTACATGATTCCTAGCTCAACATGCATCATTTGGTGTAATGTTATAAAAAGAATTCGTTTCAAGCTTTATTTTAACGGTCAGATGTTGGTGCCATTCAGCAAGACCTGAGTCTTATGTAATCTACACACCTTCCTGGACATGTCCTGATCATCAATGATGCCCAGCTCCCTGCCTGCAGCCTGGGCAATCCTCTTCCCTGCCACCAAGTTCCCTACCATGATGGAGGCTGGACCTACTCCCACTGTACAAAGACAGAATGACACAAAATCTGGTGATGAATACACACATAATCCTACACAGACAGACAGACACTTTATTCACATTTATGGGAAATTTACAACAATATCCTGACAACAATATGAGAACAAATAAATAAATTACATACATTTTCCAGAACCTCTTTTTATATCAGGTTATATAAGGTATATAAGGTTGCTCTGAAGCTATGAGGCTAATGAAGCAAACAAAAGAGAGAAACTGAAGACTAAAAGTCAGTACCTGGTTGTTTCTGACGGGGTTTGGGCAGGTTGGTCACACAGGTGTGAGGGCACATGAGGATGTTGCAGGGATGCAGGGAGCCCTCCACAAAGCAGTGCTTCGTCTCAGACACGTGAATGCCACCCAGAGGGGTCTTTGGCAAAGTGTTGGCTGGGACTAATGCTAAACAGTACAAGCCCACTTGATGGATAGTGTCTATAGCCTGGGGGGGGAAAGGTCATTAATACAGTGAAAAATTACCAGTGGAATATATTTTACATTTAAATACATGCTTTCAAGATTATGATCGTTGTTGGCCAAGAAAAGAGAAATGAGACCTGTAGAACTCGACTCATCCACTGGAAGCTGTCCTCTTCGTTGGCATCAGGCCTCTGCTCGGCTACGATCACAATCCTCTCATCATAAAACACTGTGACTGAGAACACTGCAATCCTGTAACACACACACAGCTTTCAGAACTCTCAAAGGCTTGTTGTTTTGCATTTCAGAAGTGTGGCACAGCTAAAGAACTCACCTTCCTCTGTAGACTGTTTTCACCGGCTCTACAGCAAGAGCTGTGGCCACCAAGTCATCTGCGTTATGCCTACGCCCACTGACCATGAGCAGTCCTTCAGTTCTCCCGACAACAAACACCAGACTGCCCTGAGGGAAAAAAAAGACAACACACACAATCATCAAAACAAGAACAAAGTAGAACAACAAGCCAGATTTATACCAGGACAGAGTTAATTAGGTCTTACCGGACCCACAAAGCCCAAGAGTCCTGTACGGGTGAAGGGTGTCTCTCCTATCGGAGTTCCACCAGAGTTCACAGGAATCACCTAGAAAGCGCAAAAATAGAGCTCAAAGATGCACATACCTTAAAACTTCTTCAGTAATGTAGGATTAAGATTTGATGTCCGCACCTCAAACGTGTTCTTGGTGACCCCTGGTAAGCCATAATACATGGTGCCACCAGCTCGAGAGTTCAGAACAATCTCACCGATCTCGTCTGTTTTACACAGCATGGGAGGCCCTTCTGGCTTGACTATACACATCAGAGCTAAAACACAAACATGAACCATAAGGTTACGTCATCACTCCTTGCAAATCTTCCTGATTTATGTCTGTTCAAATCTGTTCTATCCAAGTATCATTTTTCATGTGATCAATGTCCATTATTCATTACACATTTTGCTTTACACAGATTTACACATGCACTGCTCTGTAATTATAATCTGCAGTATTATAGGCAGTAATCTGCATTATTATTACGACAAGCTAGTCTTCTTTGCATTGCTATGCTTCATCACTTGTAGATTAGCTGACGGTTATGCAAAACATCCAGTCGTGTACAACACATTCTTTCCATCTTCCACAGAAGCTATTTTCCTCTGAATGTTATGATCTATATTAGTATCATTCCTCTTTTTGACAGGGATGACATTTGTGCTTATGATGACGAGCATAGCTGTTTGGATTCGGTCGTGCGTAGAGACCACACAACCTCCAGGAAAATATAAGTGTATTTCTCTTCTGTGCTTAAATTGTCTTCTGCTTCACTTGTAAGCGCCTTTAGATAAATGCTAAATAATTTATATTTAGAGAGCAGAAGAGTGTGTAATCTCACCTCCAGGCATGACATGGCCCACATCCTGCACAGTCAGAGCAGAATTCTTGTCCTCCGTGTTGACACGGATCACTCCATGACTCAGTCCACCCATAGACAGGACAGCTCTGGCAGGGAGAGGAGCACCAGGGACACCGGGCCTAAACACACACACACACACACACTCAGAAACTGTTGAGGGAAATATTGTCTTAAGGTACAAAAGTTGACTTCTGTACATACCTGCGTATAGCGACAGTCAGGGCCTCGGGAGAAGAGGCACAGGGACAAATCACCTCAGGCTTCAGGCCGTGAGTCTGGAACACGTTCAGGAAGGCATCGCATGATGACACAGACCCTATAACACACACACACATTGATACAAGCTTTAGACAAGTTGAATAAGATTGAGAAGTTTGCTTATGAAGTTAACAATGATTATATTCCTCACAGGGATTAGCACCATCAGCTACAATGAGCATGCGCAGGGAGGATAGGTTGATGTCCTTCTGGTCTCGATGAGCCATCATGGCCCAGTGCAGATCCCGACATTTCACCAAAGCTACACGTGCTGTGTGCAAACAAACACAGACATTTTAGGCAAACTGATTTGCTTCACATGGTTTAGCAGACTTTTTTCTGAATGTTACACTTAAGTGCACATTTAAATACTGCCCCAAGTGTCTACGATTCTGCTTCGTGCTTCCAAATATTTTTTTCTATTTGTATAGGTTAAAATGAGTAAAACCAGATTCTGAAAAGGAGGACAGGTGATACAGGGTGAAGATGCCATTCTGACCTTTGCTGACATGAACTCGCTGGACCCAGGATAGAGGACAGGCCTTCATGACAGCGTAGGGCACACTGATGGTGTGAATCCTGTTCATTACACTCTGGAGAAATAATCCACAGGAGTTAGGAGCAGCTTCCACATAGCTTTCAGACCAAATATATTGTATTTGCTGACATTTAACATGGAGCAAAGAGAATTAAACTCACTGTCAGGACCCCATGCCATAGGCCCATGTCTTTCTTGAAGTCCAGAACATTGACCAGTGTTTCTCCTAAAACCACACACAAAGATTTATAAGAATACATATTTAAGCCAGCGTGCATTAAGCGGTCTTAGCTCATTCACACTAATCTCATCATGAAGTACATGCTATAGTACCAGGACTCCAAGAAACGTTTGAGGAACTAAAAGATCTATGTAGTTTCTGCTTTATCTGTTGTATTTCCCAAACTGAGCAACATTAATACTGGTTATCAAATTGTCAAATCAAGGTCGCTCTATTTTGTATTGCTATTTGTGTAGCACTGCTACTGCTACAGTATAAAACACATCTGAGTAACTGCTTGTTACTTAAGCAAGTGGGTTCATGAAGCCATAGTCCAATCAGTAAGCCAAAACATCAACAGATCCTTACTACAAAAGTGCCTATTGCACAGCAGGAATTCAAAAAGGTTCCAAGAACATTTCCTCTGTCTAATGGACATGGTTCCTGTGGTGGAAATGTGCTTAGAGTGTACAGAGGCAACATGAAATATTAACCGAACTCAAGAACACAGCTTTCTGCTCTCAATTATTTAACGCTTCCTTATTGCGCCGGTTTTGTTGACTGCACTCAGTATTTAATAGTCTCCACTGCAATCATTCTGTTGTACACACACACACACACGTGTTTAAAAATATACACCGACACACATACATATATACATGTTCCTGTATAAGGATTTTGGCTGAGGACAGAACCTAAGCTAAAAATCACTGTACCCTGTTAGAAAATACTGATTTTAATGGAAAACCTTGGAGAATGTGTGATGTAAACAGTGCAGTTCTATTCCATCAACGTCATTAATATTTCATAGCGCTGGTTGAGAGTTTGTAAGCATAGTGTGAGGCGCAATGAGGGTTTTTTTCCCTCAGCCTGGTGTCCGTGATAAAACAGTGATAATTAAGTGATAATAGAGTGATTAATACAGTACTGCAGCGTGACTCACCTTCACAGTAATTGCAGGCCTGTGTGAGAGCTTGGCAGTGCGTCAGCATGGAGATTTTAGACACAGCCACCCCCATCACTGTGCCTTCCTTACTGGCCTTGTACTAAAAAATCATCAATCACAACATTAGCAGGATGAAAAGGGATCTTATACATACATTAATACGTACAGTCTTTGGCAGCTCCTCACCTCGATGTAGGCTGTGTCAGTGTTAGCAGTGGGGATGTGTGGCTGCCAATCTTTAGAAGGTTTTGTGAGATACTTGGTGTCTGTGACGACCCATCTGAGCCGAGGCCATCCTGTGAAAGCGCACACTCGTTCATCAGCCATAACTCTTCAGATTTAAGGGTATAAACCAAACACAGAGGCAGCACATACCTTTAAACTGGAGTATTTCTCCACCTGGTGTTTTTGGTAGCCCTTTAAGACACACTTCACTGGTGAGAGCCAGACTGATCCCACAGCTGCCCAGTAAAAAGCCAACTTGCTGGTTTCCTGCATCCTATACATCGAGTCAAATGAAAGAAAACATATTAGTCAAGTATTAACAATTTAACTAGGTAAGAAAAAAAAAAAATCTGATCGTTGTATAATGCTCAGGATTTTAAAGAAACTAATACCTAGTTCCTAATACCTAATCTCTATTCACCATATCTGTAGTCTACATTAGATTCCCACTGATGTGAATTTCAACAGATTTTCTGCATTCTTAAATAATTAATTAATCAATCAATCAATCCTGGAAACCGTTTTACTATAAATGGACGTCTAAGGACAGCTGAATGCCAGTCAATATATTTTTATGAACAGTAGAATTAGAACATTTTTATTAGGCATTTCTTCATATTTTATATGTTTATTGGTAAAATTCAACAAGGCTTCTACTACAGTGAGTTCTGAATAAATGGTAAATTTCTTTTTTTTTTTCCCCTTTAGTTCAGGGAAATCTCTTGAAATTCTTACATACACTAGAGACAGTGGATAGAAAAATCATGGCTAAACTATATCCATATAAATCTTTCCTTACCTTCTGAGACAGTGGCACCTCTATTGGAACGGGAATAACCTCAGCCAGCAGACAGCCGTAGAAAGCCACCCAGAACATACCAGGGTCACTGTTAGGGTAGACCAGGGCCACCTAGTGGACACACATAAGACATTACTTGACTACCTTTTCATTCTCACTTCATACATATTATGAACAGAGTATTAACTAGCAAGTATTAACTGCCTTTCTTCTAACTATTCCTTCTCTTACCCGGTCTCCAGGTTTGAGCACAGGCTCGTTCTTGGTGCCCAGCTTGTTTAAGAGCGTGTATGCCAGTTTAAGACTACGGCTCCACAGTTTACCTACACCATCACAAAAGTGCAGAATTAAGTTCTCAATAAACACTACACGGTTGAACAAATCAAACAAACACACAATTAAGTGCTACTGACCATAAGTGAGAGTGTAGAGGGGTTTGCCGGTGATGTCCAGTGCGGTGAGAGCTGGACTCTTGGCTTGCGTGGCGCCCCATCGGGCAAGTGCCGCCTGCAGGGCCGGGGGCCAGTTACTGACTACACCCAGGGGCTCGCTCTTCACTGGGATCATCTGACGACCTTCAGGACGTGGAGTGTTGGGATCTGGCCGTGGGACTACAAGACAGAGCACATTAGTCAAGAAGTTAACATGCCTGATTTCAGCCTGTTTTTGGTCATGTGACTACAATTACCAACATTTTATAAGCATGAAGAAAATAAATGCAGCTATCTTCATGCATCAAAATATTCACAACTGTTAAAAAAAAAATAGATGACTCACAATAAAAAAAACCAAAACTCATGGCATTTCACAAGCTGTAGTAATTAGTGCTCGGGAGAATATGATCTGTACACAATGCGAATACAAAATGCAGAAGATTCGAAAGTACAGAACAAACATAAGGGTGACTTCGGGTCATCTGATATCCATATAAATATGCAAAGTGAATGCTAATCCTATGTGTAAATGTCACTGCATAGTATCAGATGATCTGCTGTTGTTTAATCAGTGACTATAAATGCAATAAAACCCTACAGAATGTAGAAGTAATCTGAGACTGCATATACACTATACAGCTAAAAGTATATGGACACTTGACCATAAAAGTGTTGCCCCAAGCATACAATTGTCTAGAATGTCTTTATATGTTGTAGCATTAATATTCCAGTTCACAGGAACCAAGAGGCCTCAAACACACGGTTTACCCTGACTTCAAATCCATATGATAGCCATGGATTTGGATTAGAATGTTAATTGATCATACTTTCGGTCATGTTTATGAAACTTGAAATCTTTTCTACCTTCCACAATGTGCTCAGTGTCGTCCAGGAAGAACTCGCTGAGTGGAGGACGTTTGGGTCTCTTCAGTGTGTTAAGCAGCTGCTGGATCTTAGTGGAGACTCTGCTGTGTACTGGAACTCCTACAAACACACACTCTTAGCTCTATGTATTCTCAACAGGATAACACTAGCTAGATAAGAATCAGCGCATGCATGTTAGAGGAAACATTTATAGTTCACGCCATACATGTCACAATTTGTAACAAGAGGAAGAAATCACGTTATCACACACACATTAAAAAAACAAACAGGGAGGAAGCAAGATTTGAAACACGAAAGCAAAAAAAGACAGGGGTCACTGCACTGAACAGCTCTCTTTCACTTGCCACGGTACCTTTTCCTATAGTCAGAAAAGCAACCCCATGATGGATGAAAAAAGAGCAAAATATGGGTTAAATTCTGGATTCACATCAATGTGCATAACAGCAATCACATTACTCTACTCATGACCAAGTTAAAAAATATGGCTGTATATTAGCTGATACATCTAGTAGACTGAAGTGTTGAAGGTGAGTACAGAAATACCTTCACACACAATACTGCCTTTTGTGATAGATCTGTCTTGTGAAAAGGCAATATAACGATAAAATAATGATAACTAAAATCCCCGAAAATCCTAAATCAAGTATTTAAGATGATTCTGTCCTTCATTCTGGTCAATATTCTTAACCTTGAAATGCTCAGCTCTTCACCTGATTGAATTCTGAATACGTATTCAGGTGGAGAGCAGGGAAAATGGATGGCTCAGCTACTGTCTACTGTCAGACATGCCTCCCTCTTTCTCCTGCGTAAATTACTGCAATTCTTCTTACAGTTCAAACTCCTGATTCTCTCACAAGCTCATCTTCTGTCTAACAACTCTACTACACCTGTACTGCCAAAACCTTTACTGCTTCCTCATGAAAGATGATTGAGCTCAAAACCCTCCTTTGTTCTGACCTCATGCTTCCTTACAACTCCAACATATGCTCAGATCTTCCTACTGTGCATTTGCAGCCCTGGTATATGATAGTCCCACATTACTCTCTGTAAAACACTGTTTTCAGAATCGGCTGAAAAGTACAATACAACTATAATATATTTCTGTATTATTTTGCATCATCGTTATTAAAATAATCTACACGGGAAACATGTACAAGAGATGTAAACGGTTACAAAGCTTGTGTTCATATAAAGGAATATCTCTCTAGATGACCCAATAAACATTGACGTATTGAAATCTAATCTGCAGTGTGGACTTCCTACTGTAGAGTACGTCGCTGTGTAGATCAGAGTATAACTTGCTCACCGTCTGCAGTGTCCATCATGCTGGAGCGGTTGCTGCCGCGACTCACGCCCTTCACTACAGGACTGGAACCCACTTCCACCCGCGAGTTTCGGTCCTGCGGAACGGTGGACGTCACATCGGGGGGAACACTGCTGCTTTCTGCATCCGGACACAACAGTGCGTAATGATTATGACTGTGTTTTGGATATAAGCTTCATAAGGTATTAATAAAAGAGACATATCAGGTGTCACTGTGGATTTTCGCCTTCAGTGTTTCCCCAATCTGAGGGCCTAATTATATTTAGGGCTGTTAAAATATGACATCATATAATCTGTTTTGGGAAAATAATGATAGTATGCTGCTATGCTGGTAATGTTGGAGATTAATTACTCTGTGATTTTAGGTTGCAATGTAAGAGTAAAGAATCTGAAGCTTTGGTAATCATGCATGTTTGCAAATAATCTACAGTGTCAGATCAGCCCATTTCCAAAGCATACATAGAAAAGAAAAATAGTCCCTTCGAATACATTAACGGATGCTTATAAAACACCAACAGGACTTAATGATGTGAGACAAAATGGTGCCTGACAATTTTCCTTTCCCCAGTTTGCTTTTAGTGAGCACAGAGCACACTCTGTTCCTTATAAGCATCCATTTTAATGCGGTAAGGCAATGTCTTTTCTTCAGACGAATCTGGCATAAGTATACTTAGGCCTAATTCAATTTTATATCACGTCTTCCTCTTTCAGCTGTACTACACTTGACTAGCTGTCCACTTTATGGCTAAAACCCTGTCGCCAATGTTATGTGAAGTGTTGGCGTACCTATGCGAGTGTGCGCGAGTACGTCTGCCAGTGCATTCTGGATGTGGTTCTTGCTGCCGTCTCCATGTGACAGGGTGGAGGAAGCCGAGGATGAAGTGGATGATCCCTGGATTGAGCGATTGATCCAGAACTCTGAATTCTGCAGACTCTGAGCAAGAACCGCACTCACTGCAGCCTGGCGTCTACGAAGAGACCCTTCATCCTCCGAAGCAGACGACGTGTCTGCAAAAACACGCACACGCGTATTAATAAAATGCAAACACTATGACATTTACCACTTCTCACATAAGAATTTGATGGGATTCTTTTCCAAATCAAAACCAGCAGGAGGATCAGACTGTAACGGAGTCATCACCTGAACAGCATTCGACGTGTCTGAATACACACATGGACATGACTTACATGTACAACCTGTGTGTAAACAAACTTATATACTTGAGTTGTGTGTGTAGACCCTGACTCTCGTCTCAGTGTCTCCTCAGCCCTGGTCACGGAGCTGTGGACAGAAGGGACAGCAGAAGGCTAGTGGGCACGAGCTCGCTACTCACCAGGAGGGGTGCAGTTCTCCACAGCAGCGTGGACGAATGCAGATCGACGCTTAGTGGGCATGGGCAGTGCCATCTTCTGCTCTTTATGCTTGGCCAAAGCTGCCTGTACGGCTTCCGTGTGGATATCTGAGACAGGATACATATTATAGTACGGGCATTTCAGAGAATTCTAAAGCGTATTCACTTTACACTAAGTACCAGGATGTGCTATATGCAGAGAGTTAGTGCACTGCTATCAAAATTCCATTTGCATTATCAGACTTGTGTTTCGATCAGCAAATAAGATTGCTCCGAGTGTGAAAGTTTGAGATAAAGCAGTCATTTCTAAAGCATTAAACATAACAATAAAATGTTTAATATATGTCCTTTATGCCAAAGAGACCATTAAGAGGCGCTCGACATCTTTACCCTCATAAAAATGCAATATCTATCTAATTTTATAACTACAATATTCCTATTTCCCATTACTGTTTTCTGCATTCTGACATATCCTGGTAAAGAGCTACATAAAAACGCACAAAAGAGAACAGAGATCACATACGCCACATGCAGATACGAGTGAGATCAGTGTTCATTTGCATTCTTCTATTTTTATGACACATTCTCATGAACTGTAGGCAAACCTTTTAAAATACACCATTACCGTAACACCGCTAACATCATCTTGGAAATCTTGATTATAGGCTGCTACGTCTATTACCACCTATGAGATTATTATAAACGATCGTTTAGAATAATTATAAAGTCTGCTTTTTAAGCTTAACATTATATACTAACTGTATAACAGGAAGTAGATCAATTTAAGACTAAGCTAATTGTTTGTGCAATTACAATTAGGTGGATTAGGTTAAAGTGCTACCAGTGAAACCACAGCAACCAGGAATTCAAGATAGAAACGTTTACTGGGAAAGACAGAGCGACTCCAGGGGCTCAGGTAAAATGTTTCAGTGTAATGCTGATGGTGATGATCATGGTTAAGATGATCATGGTGTGTTGGTGGTACCTGATCTGTAACGGTCATCACGGGCCCCCCCGCTGCGGTGTGAGCGGTGTTGCCGTGGAGGGGCCGACGGTCCTGCGTCTGGACTGGGAGAGGAGTCGACACCGGGGCCAGGAGCCAAGTGGATACTCTTTAAGCCTGGATCCACATCTATACACATTAACAGCAACACACACACAGTCTCAGCACAGACAGAAAGGATGTAAGATACACAGAAATCACTGAATTATTGCACTTATCCACACAGACACCATGGAAGCACACAGATTAGGTGTGGTGTGAAAGAAAAACAACAAGGGGTGACGCTTCAAAAGGCTTAAAATGGCACCTTTGAACATGTGACATTTGGGGATTTGTGCAGCGATTTCTGCTTTATAGATCTTAAAAGTAATGCAGTAGTTTAGAGTTTCTGAACCACACTAATAACATCCTGTGCCAATTTTTACATCCATTTCTGACAAATGTTAACCAGCTGGGTAGAAATAAATGTGCACACTTCCTGTGTGAATGAGTCAGTGTAAGAACGAGAAATGACACCATAGTAAAAGAAAAACCTGACCAAAACAAAACAAGTTCATCTCTTTCAGTTCCTCCAGTTTCCTGTTAAGAGCCATGATACGCCATGCACCGATGCAGGCTCATACAGCGGCGGTGTTGAAATAATCTCCTTAAATCACTCAACCGGTAGTTGTTTGTCAATTGATCGCTCTGTACTGTAAGCCATTTTAATGACGGAGTACACACAGGAGTCATAAGCACTTATGAAAACAAGTTTCTTTGTCACAATAAACAGAGCAGATGGACAAGTCTGTGCATGCCTTCAACATGCAGTTTCATCCTCTACCCCTAGAGGGCAGAAAGAAGCTGTAGATACTTTTACACAGTTTACACCCAAAAAAAAAAAAAAAACGGCAATAAAGTCTTTTTAGCCTGAAGGAACCTGTGTAACTTTCAACAAAACACATTTGGTCGGGCTGTGGACTAATGAATATTTCTAGAGATCCTTTAATAACACGCAATCACAATATCGGTGCATGTACAAAAGCTTTTGGAAATTGCGTCTTGCTATGATGAATATGACTGCTTTATTTATTCATTTTACACTTCCTGGCTGGAACGATAATAATACGTCAGCCGAAATGAGATTTTCAGATGCAGTCCATCAGCCAAGACATGCTTGTTGTCTCAAGTTTGTCTCTTTATTATAGACACTTCTAGCATTACAGCATGCTTCTACGATCCTGGTCAAAGAATTCTCTTGCCATAATCTTCTCCATAAGATGCTATAAGAACAGCAGTTATTTTATCACCGTAATCTGGGATGGTGCAGAAAGCTGGGTCGCATAAACAGAAACAAAATGCTTGATGTAATGTTTGTTCTGTTTCAGGTTTCATCACTGTTATGAGTGTATTTGTGCCTGTCCTGAGGGTGTTCTTTAGCCATCCCCCTTTTAGTGGCTTTAGGCTGAGCATGATACAAATCTTTACTCTCAGATTTTAATCCAAAAACTCCTGACCCTGATCGAAATAACCTTCCTGTCGTCGTCACGTTTTGGCCTTTTACGAGGTGTTGTTCTTCGGGACATATTTTGGTATCAGCACACACAGCATCAGCTCTGGCTGAAAAGCACACTAGAAGTGATTTGGATGAAACCTCCGATTCGATTTATGGAATTAATTACATACTGACTTAATCTCTAATTAAATGAAGACTTACCCGCAGTGTGTGATGATTTAGGCGTGTAGATTAAATTAGCAAACTTTGGAGGCATGTCCTGGCTCAGGGTAAAGCGGGGAAGACTATAATAAAGTTCATCTTTGGCTGAACTATTTCTTTACACCAGTCTAAAGCTGGAGCCGCCTTTCCACAGGCCTAATGCATGACTCACAGGGAAAGTGTGTGTGTGTGTGTGTGTGTGTGTGAGAGAGAGAGAGAGAGAGAGAGAGAGAGAGAGAGTGTATGCACTTGGGACAGAACTGACTTCAATAAACAAAGAGATTCAGAGATTGTGTGAGAGAGAGAGAGGGAGAGAGAGAGAGAGAGAGAGAGAGCGAGAGAGGGATAATAAGCTCTTACTTTGGGTATGTGGTATGTATGGGGCCAGCAGCTTAGCTCTTTTCTTCTCGTAGCCCTTTTGTGTGATATCACCTGTAGAAAAAAACAACAACAGAGAAGAGAGTGAGTGCAGGGAGAGAGAGAGAAAGAGAGAGAAAGAGAGAGAGAGAACACATCACACATCATCCACACAAAAAAATGAGTCAGGGAAAAATGTGAGAATGATGCAAGTCAGAGTCATGCCATCACTCTGCTTCACTCTGGTGTACAGCTCAGCAATACGACGTATATCAACACGATTCAATACAATACACATATTCCCATACACTCATATTCCCATACACCCCTACACCCATATTCCCATACTCCCATACACCCCTACACCCATATTCCCATACTCCCATACACCCCTACACCCATATTCCCATACTCCCATACACCCCTACACCCATATTCTTTATATATTCTATATACTGATGCCTCATAAGTGGACATGTCTCCTCTTCAAGCTTTAATCATTTCTTTTTGTAAGAACGTGTGTGTGTTTTCAGGGTGGGCTGAGATGAAAATTATAGTCCTTGGTTTAATAAGACCTTGTGGCCACACACACACACACACCCCTCCCCCCTCACAAGAGCCTAACAGTGGGTTAAGTGGAAGCTTGTAGAGTGTTAAAGCTTGGAAACTACAACCTAAAAGCAGAATGTCACCAACATCACAAGAAGCTCCATATCTCACACACACACACTTGCACACTATACACTCTCACATTTATTCACACAAAAACACACTCCTGCACGCACACACACACAAACTACCCTCACTCACACAAACATCTCTCTCTCTCTCTCTCTCTCACACGCACACAAAACCTTGACCAGTGCTCCAAATCTCACTGCCATTACTCAGGCTAAAGTCCACTGTTCTAGCTCCCCAAAGCACACAACACAAAACACACACACACACCCCACAGCCTAGGGGAGTGTCTCTCACTAACAGAAAAAAAAACCACAGGACCCCCACCACTCCCTCTACACCACACATATGCGTGCACACCCACACTTGTCTCCCACATGTGTACACACACAATGTACAACAACAATAACAGACTATATGTGTGAAGCAATGAGAAATCTGCAGAGTGTCTCTCTCTCTCACACACACACACACACACACTATTCCTGCCTGTGGGAAACCACATGACTAGATAAGCCACCAAAGGAACTGCTCTGTCTCACAGGACGTGTTCTCATCTTTTCCAGAGCGTGAGCGATAAGCAGAACCCGTGCGGCCATGTTTGTTTTGGGCACTGACTCCCCAGGAAAAGGCCAACGTGGGCCTCAACATGAACTCGGCAAACAAAAGAACTGAAAGGCGGAGCTGAAGAAGAGCCAAGGGAGCCTGTTGAGCTGCACTCTAGATTTATTCAGGGAGAAACAGGGAAAGAAAAGGAAGAGAAAGGAAAACTCTCTCGCTTTTAAACGCAGAGAGATGGCTAGCATTGAGCTGAAATTCACGCCTGGTTAGCCTGAGAATGTGGACTAGAAATACTGCAGCTACCTCCTGCCATCATAGCCCTTCCCTGCTCTCTCTCTCTCTCTCTCACACACAGTCACATAATCTCCCACTCCACTCCTTTTACACTCAGCCAATAAAGTTTTATTGGTATGAGCAACAATGAACTGTCTAAACTCTCTCAAGTAACACAGAAGCACTAATAGGCTAAGTAGCAAATCAGCACTCCAAAGTGTGCTCCCACACACACACACACACACACACACACACACACACACAAAACTGACTCACCCTGCTGTATTAAATCACAAGCCCCTGTGCATGTTAATGTGCTAGCACAACTAGCTAATTTATTTATTAGAACAGAATGGAGGCTGAAAATAATAGCAAGCTGAATTCAGTAACAGTTATAGTGAAGATAAAGCTAACTAGCTGATCTGAAGTCTAACTACAAACTCAGGCCTGTTCTATAACGCTCCACTGAAGCCACACCCCTTTAAACATACTATTGAACTGAGAAAAGAGGCTTTTTTATATATTTTTTTTAAATGGACAGGCTGAATGATTGACAGGCACACAGAGATGCCTCCTCGTCCTGATTGGTTGCTTTTCGGGGCCCACGTTGTTTTTCCCCCCAGCTCTGAATGTTAATCCCTGAGGAGTCGCAGAGAGCAGAACTTTCAGCACAAATTTAACTGCTGCAGAAATGTAAAGAAAACATGAGTACATGTTACTACCTACATAGATAGATAGATAGTTAGATAGACAGACAAACAGATAGATAGACAGGCAGGCAGGAAGACAGACAGACAGAAGGACAGACGGACAGGCAGGCAGACAGACGGACAGAGAGACAGATAGACAGGCAAATCGATAGACAGACAGACAAACAGACAGATAGACAGATAGATAGACAGATGGATGGATAGACAGGCAGGCAGGCAGGCAGGCAGGCAGACAGACAGGATAGACAGACAGGCAGATGGATGGCGGAATGGCGGGATGGATGGATAGAGACAGACAGACAGACAGACAGACAGTCTTGTGTTAGCCCAGCTTCGTCAGTTAAAACATGCTAAAAGTGTTGGGATTTTCCTGATGGCACCTTTGATGTGACTCAGGTTTATACAATGTAAAGGAACAGAGGAATATAACAAACACTCGATTTTCAAACACACACACACACAAACACACACACATCAAAAAGCTTGCAGTCAAACAAATGCATATTCCAACACACACTTTAATATACTCCAACACACTAACACACTAATACACACCTCAGGAAAACAGCAGGGACTCAAACATGCAGGACAAAAAAAAATAAAAAGACAAACAAATAAACTCACAAATGGACAGACACTCCAACACACACTCAAAGACAACACAGACACAACACACACAAAACACATATATGCAAATAAAAAATAAAAAATTTTTTAAAAAAAACACAAATGCACACTCGAGCACAAACACACAATTGCAAAGAGTTACACACAAACACACACAAGAGGCAGAGTGAAGCGTTTGTATGGTTGTGTGCAGCAGTGTGTGAGACCGTGCTACAGGGGGACTGATGTAATGGAAGGAGTAAGATCTCACACGGCGCACGCACACACACACACACACACACACACACACACACACACACACACAGAGTAGAGCCTGTGTTCAAACAACGACAACAACAAGAATTCAGAGCGCACACACTGGCAGTGCTCCATCAGCACTGAGGCACCTTTGTGTCCCAGATCTCTCTCTCTCACACACACACACACACACACACACACACACAGAGAGACTTCACACAGTCCCTCACACTTCCTCTAAGGCAACAGCCGAGCACCTGTCTGACACTGTGCAGGGCGACTATGGGAGTAACCGTGAATTCCTGGGGTTTGTATTATCATTTTGGTTAATGTAAAGCCCTGTGTGTGTGTGTGTGTGTGCACACGCGTGTATGTGTGTAAGAGTTAGTGGACAGGATATGACTGGTCCCCCACCCTGCACCGCCTGCCAAAATCAGCCCCAGTGTATTCATGAGGAGGAATGTGCTGATTGGACGATGGCCGGGGCCAACTGGCCAGCACACACACAGCATTGGCCAAATTTAAGAGCTTGCCTCAACACACACACACACAGACACACACACACAGCTCTGAGCCAAGAGCAACATGCCTTGACACTCACTTATGTCGGTGTGGACCTGTGTGTGAGGACTTTATCTGTGTCACTGTGTCATTGTGCATTTAATGTGCATCTGTGTTTGATCCTATCCATCATCCACACCCCACACACACACACACACACACACACACACACACACACACACACACACACACACACACACACACACAGCTCAGTAGCAGAGGAAACGATAAGCTGGTCAGGCTTCCTGCCTCATCCGAGCTCAGTGTGTCTGGAAAAACCCAAGCATGCGGAGGAAGTATGCATGCGCTCACACAAACACACATGCAAAAGACTAGAGACAGACGAAAACAAACAACATTTAAAAGATTTAGAATCTAATTTTCTATTTTATCTGATCACATCCAAGGGGCAATCGAAACCTAGAAGCCCTATGACATCAGTCCAGCCCTTCAGTCACGTGACCTCTTTCACGCGCCATATTGGGTACCAAAACTTTTCGTCATAGCTAAACTGTGATGTGCTACCTAGCAACCAGAAAGCACAAAGCCCTCTGCCCTGAACACTTCCCCATGGTGGAAACCTGGACCTTTTTACCAAACACTGACACTGGAGACTCCTTCATTAAATGCTGTATAACCAATGCACATGTTTTCCAACTCTGTTAAACCTAGGTTATGTGGAATAACAGTTACCATAGAAACAAGAATCAGAATGAAAGCATCAATACGAATTCGTGATTTGAATTACATTTCAAACATTATGACCACCTACCTAATATTATGCTGGTCCCCCTGTTGCTGCCAAAACAGCCCTGACCCATCATGCACTGTGTATTCTGACACCTTTCTATCAGAACCAGCATGAACCTCTTCAGCAATTTGAGCAACAGCAGCTCGTCTGTTGGATCGGATAACACGGGCCAGCCTTCGCTCACCACGTGCATCAATGAGCCTTGGCCGCCCATGACCACTGTTCCTTCCTGGGACCACTTTTGATAGATACTGACCACTGCAGACCGGGAACACCCCACAAGAGCTGCAGTTTTGGAGATGTTCTGATCCAGTGGTCTAGCCATCACAATTCTGCCCTTTGTCAAACTCGCTCAAATCCTTACGCTTGTCCATTTTTCCTGCTTCTAACACATCAACTTTGAGGACAAAAATGTTCACTTGCTGCCTAATATATCCCACCCACTAACAGGTGCCATGATGAGGAGATCATCAGTGTTATTCACTTCACCTGTTCATAATGTAATGCCTGATCGGTGTAGTTCATATGTGTACTTGATTTTTATATTGTATATAGTTGCATATCAAACCTGATGTATCTAACACTCCATCAGCTTCAGAAGCTTCTCACACACTACACACTCTGAGCAAATCTCTAAATATTCAGTGTGTGCGCATGTGATGAAGCATCGACATCTGATGGCAAACTAAAATGTAGCTGGTCCAACACTGATGACCTTCATCACTGATGTCTCTGACTTCTCATCCACACACACAAACATTGTCTGTCTCTATCCACATTAACTCTCTAGCTTTGTCTATTGAGGCCGTCCGCACTCAATCCAAAGCAAAATCGATTTGCGCACATCCCACTTTCCAGGACTGCAATCCCAGAGCAGCCGTTTGCTAAATTCCCTGCGGTGGGATTTGGGACAGAAACAGGCACGCCAAATTTAGAAAGCTGAAAGTCCAAAAAAAGCAGAGCAGAGCTTGGATCCAGCACCCACCCACACAGCCACGGGCCTGGAGGAGCTGCTGCAGAGTGTGACAGGAGAAACACGGAACTGGAGTATCCACCGCTGCTGAAGATAACGTGATGAGCTTTTCAAGGACACACACACACACACACAGCTTCCAGAGAGGACAGAACTGTCTCTCTACGTACAGCATGGCTGCACTGCTTCTAAATAAAGTAGAGAGTACAGCTGTGTATGTGAACACCTTCTTCAGGAATAAACATATATCTCCACACCGACTGTTTTCTCAGAGTGGGATCTGAGGACCTCCAGGAGAGTGGGAAGATTATTCGCCGAGGTCTTTTCGCTTTTGTCATGCTGGTGGAAATCGCAACCCATGCTTATCCATGTTATCATATTTAGCGGATGTGTTTTATCAGTGAAAGAATCCAGGAAGCTCTGTGGCTTAAAAATATAAATAATGTTCATGAAATAAACCGTACTGAGTAGATGCCTGAAATTTACTTACATCACCGGACAGACACAAATACGGATATGCAAATTACATTAATATTTTGTCCAAAAGAACCCCTTATTTCTATACAAAATGGGATTTATAAAGCTGTAGCTCCGTATAGACCATAAACCATGCTGAAGAACCAGAGCATATAAACATTTTGGGGAAAAATCATATGAAAAAAATGCAGCAGTAGTAAATCTGATAAAATATTAATATCATATTAGCATTAATATTATTATTCGCATTAGTAGACGGCAATTGTTGTCACGTATAAACAACAGTTCCTTGATTATAGGAAAGATTTCATTGTTTCCTAGCTTACATCTTGTGGTCACATTAGACATAAAACCCAGAAAGTTCCTGCTACTGTGAACTGCAGTGACGTAGCTGAGGTTACAGAGTTCAGGAGTTACAAATAACTATATTACGTTACGTATGATGTTGTTTTTAGTCCTTATATATATTTCCAGTAAAATATTACTTCTCTCTTTTTCTAAAAAGACACAGTGGTAGAACTCAGATGTAGGCCACGCCCACTTCTGGCTCAAATCTGAGTACAGAGCACTATGAGATCTGTTCCTTTAAACCACTTGTAAAGAGGAAGTTGTGAATGAATTGATAAAGGCCTATAGTTTAGTATGAGATGATGTCTGACACTATATGCATGGCTTATTTTTTTTATTGCTAGTATAATAAATTTCCCGTCACTGTATGTTGTTTTCTCTCTTTCTCTCTCTCTCTCTCAGTACAAGAGGAGAAACTGTGTGCCTGCTGGTCTGAATGAATCACAACGTCAATGAATCACTGCTGAATCATTGATGGTTCAGAGAAATATCAAAAGTACACCGTCTTCCACAGACTATAAACGTAATCAAACAGCTCACTTTTTTTTGTGTGTGTGTCTAACAGACTAATGTTTCTAGCAAGTCATGAAATTCTGTCACTTCAGTCTTTTGTATAAATATTTATCTCACACCGGTTCCAGGTCCAGTTCTTCAGACCTGCTGAGGAAGGTTGGGAGCTGGTTTGCTGAGGAAGGTTAGGAGCTGGATTGCTGAGGAAGGTTGGGAGCTGGTTTGCTGGCATACTGTACTCGATAAAAATGAACAAAACCCTGCTGTGTATATTAACACTGGAATATTACAGAGGCCATCATCCTGCTCAACCAGGATCACTCTTCAATCTGGTTCTTTCTCCTGAAATTTAGCTCCATCTGCATTTAAATTTCCAAATACAAAGCAATTTTAATTAAAATATGATTATAAGTAAAGATTACGTGTCACACCCAAAACACAAACCTTAATCATACACTGTATACCTTTAGCTACATTTGCCCCATAGCTCCAGGACAAAGCAAGCAGGTGTCTAACATGCCTGGACTGATCTGCTAGATTTGGTGCAAACTAAAAAAGTTGAAATCTCATCAAATCTTTTCTTTAAAAAAGTGCATATTGTTAATAAAACATTAAGATTTGATTTTTCTTTGCAGGAAAATTAGATGGAGTAACACGTACCATTAAGCGCCTTAAAACACAACTAAAAAAAAAACAAAAAAACAAAAAGTCATTTACAAACTAAATCTGCAGTTACTAAAACCACAGATACTAAAAAACTCCCTTACACCCAGAGGTTTGGTGACAAATGTGGCTGCTGAGGTAAAATTTGAGATCCAGAGATTAGCAAAGCTGGTTACAGACCTCATGCAGTATTCTCACACACCTGTGCCTGAGGTAATAACACAGCTGTCAGGAATGAGGAGATCCCGTTACAGTTAACTTCCTTTGACCGACACTCTGCCTGCTTATCTGACTGCTGCTTCACTCATTTAGTGGCATGTTTAAGATATACACCTCCTGGCTCTGCCCCCAGCGTACACACACACACAAACACACACAAATACACACACAAAGGAAATAAAACACACAGAAAGGCTTATCAGCAAAGTGCAGTCAGTGCACATTTAGCACAGAGGCTCAAAAAGCACATGAGGAAGTAGTTGCTGTGGTTGGTTTTTGCCCACCTGGGAACCTGGCACTAACGTCACATCCTGTCTGATCGCTGTACAAACATCACACGGCCTCGACCACAATGACACACTCAGGCACGCTAATCAGAACAGCGCTTGGTTCACAGCTGCAACTTACTCTGAAATATTCAACATTAATAATTAGCCGTGTGTCTCTTTTACTGTGTCTTTAATCAATTATTGAGATTAGCATGATGTCCTCTTAGAAGAAAAAAAACACTGAGATGCACAGACACAAAGGCCACACCCCCTTCAGTGGTGGTCATGCTTTCGTCACTGAAATTGACCTATACAGAGACCACCACTCCTTCACATAGGTGAGACCTCCTTCGACTTAACTGACCATCACAGAGGCCACACCCACTTCACTGAAACGGAAAAGCACAGAGATCACACCTCTTCAATGGCCACACCCCCTTCACTAAAACAAACAGGCACAGAGACCACACCCCCTTCACTGAAATGGAAAAGTACAGAGATCACACCTCCTCAAAGACCACACCCCCTTCACTAATACAAACATGTACAGAGGCCATGCCTCCTTCACTGGTATATATAGTCACACCACCTCCACCAGAATGGACACACTTCGCGGATCCAAATAATTAAAATCTTTACACCTCTCTAATATTTTGTGTTAACAGTGTTATAAATGAGCAATATCAATTACAGGCCTGGCCAAAGTCCAAAGTGAGCCAGTAACATATTAGCTTAGAGAGCAACAATATCCAAAATCTCCATCTATCTTTCTCTCGCTCTCTCTCAAACCCACACACACACAGTCATGATCTAATACTCAGTAATCCTGGATTACACAGAACTGAAAGGTAAAGAGGCTTTACGATGGCAGCACTCTGGCATCCTGTGGTTTCTCAGCAACGTCACCTTCTGAATTAAAGAGAAAAACAAAAAGACTTGTGAGAGAACAGCCACTTAAGTGATTTAACAGGAAAAAACTTGTCTTGTGGACATTCCACAACGTTACACATGGTTAAGATGCTTGTAAGTAATTGTTGCTTGGGTATAATTATATAAAATCACACTTTTTCTAACATGACCGTATACTTTAGGATGGTAACAATAATCTCCGTTATGTTTGGACGCCTCATCGGAGCCGATCGTTGATTATTCTGCTCTAACAGCATGTCCCATTGTGATCCAACTCCATGGTGACAGCGTACTGGTTACCAGCGGGTCATTGTTGACCTTAGGATAGGATTGTACAGTTTAGGTAGGTGTATATTACATCCTGTTTATGATTATACGGTCAGATCATTCTCCCTCTATACGCACGTCCACATGGTACGAGAGTCTCCAAAACCAGTCTCCATGGCATCCGTCTAAAAAACCCTTCCAGTCAGTGAATTAATCCCTTAAGGCTTCAAAAACAAAAATTTTTCTCTGGCAGAACAAAACAATTCAAGCTTACAAGATAATCTTTGAGACTGAGGACAGTTTCTGAGCTGGGGGGGGGGGGACCAGACGCCGAGGACATGGTGAAGAATTGGAAGCAGACGTGACGGTTTTGCATGCTGTGTACGGGGATTAGTGGGTGTGAGCAGAGAGGTGAAGGTGTGACAAACCGGAAGCTGGTGAGACAAGGGAACTGATGTCACGAGAGATGCATTTACATCCGATTTATTTAAAGGTCTTTTAACTACTTTGGGTGTGACTGATGACATTGAAAGCTATGCATAAAGAGAGAGCGAGAGAGAGAGAGAGAGAGAAGGTTATATTTAATATTATTAATATATTTTCAAATGCATATGAACCTGCAGCTTTACATCAATTATATGTAAAGACAGAGAATGTAGAAACTTCACTTCTGGCTTGTGTACAAGTACAACTACTGAAGTTTATCTTGGCAGTTGGAACGCGTTATAATAACACAGGATTATTTGTATTATCTGCTGGTTTTCAGTAATATTTTTAGATTCTGAATACATGTATCATTACCGAGATTAATGAGAATGTTGTCTTTGTTAAAGCAATAAAGGGCAACCTGAACATTATAACCAAAACTGCTCATCCTCTATAAAACAGTATTGTCTTTGTACACTGAAAAAAAACAAAGCTCACTACTTAATTCAGACGTGTACACTGGTTCCATGTGATTGGACAATGAACTTTCATACATCCAACATGATCTGATCAGGTATTTATCAAATCTCTGAATAAAATCAGACCCTGAGCTAACACCTGAGCTTTCACAAGGGAACTGGTTTAGGTGACTAGATCATGCTCACGCTACACCACCTAGCAATTAAAAACTTGATTCAGTTAAGTTTCATATAAACAGTGAAATCATAGCTATTAATAACACCACAACACTAAAACTTCATAGACTGGGGGGGAAAAAACAGACGGACAAAGAGATGTGAGATTTGCCCCATTTCAAAAAGTACAAATGAGCCATAGTCCTGAGTGCATTATGTAAAAGTTATGCTAAATTCAGTGAATATAAAGAAAATCTCAACAGAATAGTAACATTGGTTGCTTATACAAAAGTAATTATCCTTATCCTGTTACACACATGTAGCTACCTCAGAGAGAGAGAGAGAGAGAGAGAGAGAGAGAATGATGCATACTTTATACAAGTACAAGTATTTAAGCTATAAACTATATATAAAAATGCTGAGTCACTAAAAGCGTGTGTAATTTCACAGATGGATGCGTACAGGGCTTACAAATTTACACACTGAACTGTAGTGTGGCATTTAGATTGCCTGAAGCACTGCACTGATAATCAGGAAAATTACACCGATCAGGCATAACCTGCCTAATATAATGCGGGTCCCCCTTTTGCTGCCAAAACGGCCCTGACCGGTCATGCACTGTGTATTCTGACACCTTTCTATCAGAACCAGCATTAACTTCTTCAGCAATCTGAGCAACAGTAGCTCGTCTGTTGGATCGGATCACACGGGCCTTTGCTCCCCGCGTGCATCAATGAGCCTTGACCACCCATGACCCTGTCGCCGGTTCACCACTGTTCTTTTTTGGAGATGTTCTGATCCAGTCGTCTAGCCATCACAATTTGGCCCTTCATCAAACTCACTCAAATCCTTATGCTTGTCCATTTTTCCTGCTTCTAACACATCAACTTTGAGGACAAAATGTTCACTTGCTGCCTAATATATCCCACCCACTAAGAAGTGCCATGATGAGGAGGTCATCAGTGTTCTTCACTTCACCTGTCAGTGTTCATAATGTTATGCCTGATTGGTGTATATTTGAAATTACATTAAGATTAGGAATTAGTTTATGAATGATACTGAACATGAAACAGCAAAGATAGATAGATAGATAGATAGATAGATAGATAGATAGATAGATAGATAGATAGATAGATAGATAGATAGATAGATAGATAGATAGATAGATAGATAGATAATCAATGACCATTTTTATGCTAGTTTTTAATGCCTCAGCATTCCAATTATCCAAACAACACTGTGGCATGACATCACAAAAGCCCTATAAACCAGAATACAATCCTTTCTATTCAAAAGTGTTAGAATGAATCCACTTCATGAATAGATGTAAATGCATGCTCGTGAACTATGATGTAAGCCTAAAGTTCATCTTTGTTCCGGCGCTTCTTCTTGAGTGTCTGAGAGCGCTGCTACAGTTTAACCGTGAGCTCCCCGAGCAGGAAGTTAAAGTAGGTCACGTTCACCAGCGCCTGGCTGTGCTGCTCCAGTGTTTCGGTTGTTTCTATTAGTGAGACTCTCCCTCTGGGCTCCCGCCTCATTTAACCTGACAAATAAGGACACCGTGATTCAGGAAGCTCTCTCAATGTGACTCTGATAATCAAGCCGTGCTAAAAGGGTGTGGCTCTGAGGCCTGTGTGTGTGTGTGTGTGTGTGTGTGTGTGTGTACACGGTGATGACAACATGAAAGAGAGCATGAGTAATATCTGTGTAAAACTACACGTGTACTGGATGAGTGACTAAATAAATAAATTAAGTAATAAAGAAAGCTCTTTCATATGGAAATCTCCCCAGATACCGAATCTCTTCTCGCAGAAACACTCTCTGAATCCGTTTCAAAATATCTGCTGAAATGGAAAAAAAAAAAATATATGAATTCAGCCACATTTGACCCAAATACCAATGCTATATAATCACAAGACATCCAAGAGGAGTTAACCGTTTTAAAAAACAAAAAACACACTTTCGTTTAGAGCTGGGATCCTTAATATATTAATCCTGCCAAGATCAACAGATAAAAAGGAGCTTTAAAGGACTTAGTACTGCTTAATAAACAACCAAAACCCCAGGCAATAATCTGGCAAACAAATAAAATCAATTATAGACTTGGCACATCATTTATTTTCAATAAAGCATGCAAACGTTTTTGTAACACCTTGTTATTAAAAGTGTTAATTTCTATCAATCAGTGTGAAACAACAGTTCAAACAGGCGTGGCTGTTATTATAGGATTGGGAAAGCTCCGCCCCAAAGCCCTGAACAGGCCTTTAGGGCTCAATGGAGTGAAGAAAAGTCACACTGAACCCTAGTGACCTCTGAGACCTCACCAGATACACGCTCATGGGAATAGAGCACGATGCTACAGATAGGGCTTGAACTACTGGGGGGAGACACACACACACACAAGCCTGTTTTTCTGCCCTGGAGGCAAGTGATACTCAGATGTGTGACACACACAACCACACATGACAACTTAACACTGGTAGTTGGCAGAGAAACACACCCTGTGATGTAATGCTGCTGTGATGAAGCTCAATACCACAAGATAAACTTTAACAAATAAGACAAAAGCTCTGTCTCATTCTGTTCATACTCCATAGCAGTGTTCGACAATTCTGACAAGTTTTCAAATGTTGAAATAGTCCTCATAATCGTTTTTATATGAGCTGCACTGCTGAACATGGAGTCTAAAGGGTATCTCCCCGAATAACCGCTGCTGAGGCAGGGGATGGGGTCACCCACAGAAACACAAACACTCACTTCTACCCAACATGTGAAACCAGCCCAACTAATAAGAGCTAATCAAATCTGAGCGCATACAGTGGTAACATGTGTTTACAATTATCTAACATTTGTTGAATATATTCTCTTATTCATGGTGAGAAATCACCTAACTGACGCTTTGTTCTGAGGAAATGAATAACATCCTGGCTTGTGTGAACTGAAAAGCTTGGCCTGTTCAATATTTATCCCCATTGCTTAACTGCTCACTGCTTGCCATAAGACTGGGACTGGAGTACAAGTTCATTTAGTTTATTTTAAATGCAGCACTATTTATGTGATCTGATTTTCACTGATTTCTCACTAGTGCTGGGTAGATACACGGTATTGCCAAAAGTTTTGGGACACCCTTCCAAATCATTGATTTCAGGTGTTGTTTTTCACGGGTTGGGCTCGGCCCCTTAGATCCAGTGAAAAGAACAATAATCCTTCAGCAAACTAGACATTTTGGACCATTTCATTGCTCCCAACTTTGTAGGGAACAGTTTGGGGATGACCCCTTCCTGTTCCAACATGACTGCACACCAGTGCACAAAGCAAGGTGCATAAAGACATGGATGAGCGAGTTTGGTGTGGAGGAACTTCACAGAGTCCTGACCTCAACCCGATAGAACACCTTTGGGATGAATTATAGCGGAGACTGCGAGTCAGGTCAAGACTGGGACGTCTGCCTTTACAAGCACATGAATGTAATATGGAGCTGGCCCCAGCCTTTGCCACTATAACAGCTTCAACTCTTCTGGGAAGTCTTTCCACAAGGTCTTGGAGTGTGTTAATGGGAATTTTTTGACCATTCCACCAGAAGTATATTTGAGAGGTCAGGCACTGATGTTGGACGAGAAGGTCCAAAAGATGTTCTATCAGATTGAGGTCAGGATTCTACACCAAACTCGCTCATCCAAGCCCAACCCCTGAAAACAACACTTGAATTCAATGATTTGGAAGGGTGTCCCAAAACATTTGGCAATATAGTGTAAATGTGTTTGAGGTGTTTAAGACTAAACCCAAATTTTTATACGTTTGTAAAACACACTGGCCCTTTTATTGTTTTATGCAAATGCATACATTCCTCAGAACACCCCGCCTATCAGAGAGGAAGCTCCCGTAGTGAGCCAAGAGCCTTAACTATCCATACAGCCATGAGAAACCTTACTGTTTTGCATACGTGGACTGGGATGTAGCCAAACAAAGCAAATACTTTTTTAATAAAAAAAAAAAAAGTCTACAGCTAGCTAGCCAAAGATTAGGAGTCAAAATCTGGATACTCTCACCATATCTCCGTGATCTTGAACGTGTATGCTCTGCCTCTCTTCTCTTGCGCCGATTCGTTCGGCTGACCGGCGAGGCAACACATTCGACACGGAACACTCAAACTCAAACACACACACACACACACACGCTGTCCTGACAGCAGATAAACAGTCAGTGCTAACAATAGCCAGGTGCTTCTGTTTAAAGACTGAAGCATGCTGATTCGGCAGAGGGGTGCTATCTGAATGTATACTGTACCACTGCTGCGAGCTTAATTAACACACAGGCTTCAGAATGACTTCTGTAAACTTTTCAGCCAGAGCGGCCTAACGAGATCTGCAGGGCGTGTGCGTGAGTCACGGCTCGGGTGCGTATTCTGGGGTCTGTGCTGAGGTTTGAGGTGGACAGAATAAATACTGCACGCGCGCACACACACACACACACACACACACACAGAGAACGCAGGAAACCATTCACACAGCACAGACTAAATAAAGACAGTACCTTGGTTTCTGCACTCGGTCTAATGCACACTAGTGCGCTAACTGAGCTAATGCTGGCTAGAGAGTATCACAAGTTATAACATTTATAGCACTAACTTCTTCATGCGACGTTAAAAGCAACTGCAAATGAACATGTGGAGTGCTGCCACCACCAAAACACACATTATATTGGTATGGAGTTTGCGTATTATTACAGCAGCAGGGTCTGGAGTGTGTTATTCCGCTTATACCGCAGATATTTAGCAACAATTACAATGTTTAATTATTAATGAGCAAAACATAATGCGTTCGAGCGATTTATAGTTAGATCGTTCTCTTGGTTCTTACTTATATTAAAGTCATTCCTCACCATCATCTCTCCCTGACCACTGTGAATGTCTCTTTCAGAAACGTTAAATAAACGTCACCTAACAGAAAGTGACCACAAAGTGATAACAGTTGCAGGTTTTTACTTCGTACAAGTGTATGAGCTGTTACTATGGAAACAATAACATATTAGAACATTATTATAACCGGGGGAAAAAAAAAATCAAGAGTGAAATGTCGGATGCACTCAAAGGCCACGGATTTGCTCACGTAGTGGAGGAAAAAATTTCAAAATGGCCGACGACACCGGGAAATGTCTATTAATTCGGCCCACGCCGTGATTCCCTTTTGGACATTTTAAAATTTCATTGTATTCTGCTAAAGCTAGCGGCATCACATTATGCACGTCATTTACCATCGACTGGAAAACAGTGTATATTTCGGGTTAGTGAAAAGTTTCTAAAGAAAAGAGTTCAACTGGGAAATCATAGATGTCATTGAACTCATCAGCATTAAGAGAAACATTGATTGATTGGATCATTTCCTTCTCCATTTTGCTACAGAACTTTAAAAAACGTTGTTCTTCCTCCACTCACATTCTGTCCATCCAAGAGCTTCGGCCTACGCTGAGGCTTTGCCCAGTAGCCGATTTCCTCTGAGGCGCTGCAGCTGGAACGCAATTACACCAATAAGACAGAAAGAAAGACAGAAAGAAAGAAAGACAGAAAGACAGAAAGAAAGACAGAAAGACAGAAAGAAAGACAGAAAGACAGAAAGAAAGACAGAAAGACAGAAAGAAAGAAAGACAGAAAGAAAGAAAGACAGAAAGAAAGAAAGACAGAAAGAAAGAAAGACAGAAAGAAAGACAGAAAGACAGAAAGACAGAAAGAAAGACAGAAAGAAAGACAGAAAGACAGAAAGACAAAGAAAGAAAGACAGAAAGAAAGAAAGACAGAAAGACAGAAAGAAAGACAGAAAGACAGAAAGAAAGACAGAAAGAAAGACAGAAAGACAGAAAGAAAGAAAGAAAGACAGAAAGAAAGACAGAAAGAAAGACAGAAAGACAGAAAGACAGAAAGAAAGAAAGAAAGAAAGAAAGAAAGAAAGAAGCAATCCACCATGCATGCCATTGTCAGTTTACTTTAAAAGGAACCCGGGTACGTCTTTCCAGAAGGTTCTGCCAGGCTAACACCTCTGAGATCTCAGCACACGTTCTGAACTGCTGCCAAAGGAAACTCTAGATTTTTTAATATCATCTCATTAAAGTGTATTGAGTGATGCCGCTTCTAAAGATTGCAGTGTGTTTTGCAATACCGCTCCCGCTGTTAGACTTTACAGCGTGTACCTGCTGTATCGGTGGTGTTAGATTCGTTTTGAAAACAAGAATATCAACTCTGTCAAAATGAACAAGTAAACACAAAAAAAAAAAAACGGCAGTGTTGGCAGTGACAGTAATGCAAATAAGGCAGAGACAGACGTCGCTTGTTGGTGTTGGTTTATTTTACAATACAACTGCTAAGATCCCGAGAATCCTTTTCTTCGCATATCCTAGCTAAGGAAGTTAGGGTCAGAGCGCAAGGGGCAGCTACTATACAGAGCCCCTGGAGCAGAGAGGGTTAAGAGCCTTGCTCAATTGCCCAACAATGGAGCTTGGTGGTGGTGGGGTTTGAACCCCGATCCTCCGAAACCCAGAGCCTTAACCACTTGAGCCACCACTGCCCGTGTAGAGAACATTTGGGTTCATTGGGAACACCAGTTGGGTTGCGAAGATTAGACACAGTCTACTTGAAAAATTTCTAGCTTTAGCTTTCTTTAAAAATCCCCAGCAACTATGATACATAAAATAGAACATGCTTCCTCCTGATCAAATTTTCCTTTTAAATACATATCTCATAAATCAGAAACGCTGCCCATCTCTGACGCTACACACTTTTTCCATCCACAGGCTGTTGGGAAACACACACTTTTTAAGAGAAGGAAATCCCAATGTGTGTGTGTGCGCTTACTCAGTAGGTTAGGCTGATAAAACGCAGACACGTTCACTACAAACGGCTGACCGTTACACAGCTCGACGTCAAACGTGGAATAAACTGGACTGTCAAAGAAATGACGCGTCCCATCCGTCTCTATCCTCTCCAAACATGCAGCAAGTCCAGGCGTCACCGGGGCGTGTCACAGAGGGTCTGGAGTAAAAAGTGGGAGGAAGGAAGGAAAGGAAATGGAGAAGAGATAGCTATAATCTGGGTTCGGTTGCAAAACTGTTGCTTATATCTCGCGCTTCTCCATGACGTCGCAGCTTTATAGCTCCTTCAGGCGTTGACTCACCGGGGGAACGCTGGCTCGGCTCGGATATGGCGTTTAAAACAAAACAAGATGACTCTACAGGATATGACAAAGAGCTTAGGGAAACACGCGCATGATTCTCCCCGCTGTCTCTCTTTTGAGTAATCCCACTTTTCCATGATGGATACAAGTTCAGACTCCCCTGTTCAACAAGTACATGGCGCTCCTTAAAAATAGAGAGAGCGAGCGCTTTTTTTTTTTTTTTTTTAAGGGTTAAAAGTTGCTTTAACACGTTCTAGCGTATCCACAGCACTTTTGTTCCCATATCCCTTTTGGGTTTCCATTAACAAATGTTTGGCTCCGATCCTTTTGTAAGTCGGACGCTCTTTCAAATATCCCGATCCTCTTTTCTTACATGCACAATATCGACGTTGGCTTTAAAATTAGAACGGGACCAGCTGTCGTTAAAATACCTAAAGCCGTCCACACCCTCTCCAAACAATCGGCTCGCTAATAATCTGATCCAGCGAGGCCAGAGGACGTTTTCTAGAGCAGTAAGCGCAATCATGGACAATGTCCGAACTCAAACTCGCTTTGAGTGCATTATCAGTTGTACAGCAACACCCGGCATGTCTTAGCTGGACGAAAATGGACACATTTATGACAACATTGTATCATGAAAATGTTACTGCAGGCAACAAAATCTTATTGTAGGCAAGTTGTTGTGGTATAAGAAGAATAAAACACAGTGAGACTCCAAACTGCGTCATTTGGCATCCTATTGTGGATTATTTTCCAATAACATCACATCCTAACGTTTTATTTCTTAGATCTCGGCTTTTGCTGACAGTTATG
>NC_080724.1:17917500-18040000 GCF_019097595.1 Hemibagrus wyckioides
CCTCCTGGTTATCCAGTGGCAGGACCCCGCACCCTCATTGCCGTGGCCCAGGTTTGATTCCCAGGCAGGGCGCTAACCTAGCCACTGAAAAGTTAACTCTCAATGCCGGTCCCAAGCATGAATTAAATGGAAGGGTTGCGTCAGGAAGGGCATCCGGCATAAAACCTGTGCCAAATCGAAACATACGGAATCCACTGTGGTGACCCCAAACAGGGAGCAGCCAAAAGACCAACAACAATTCATAGTCTTAATTTTATATACACAACAGATAATACTGCACTTATTATGTTAGCAGTGATGAATTCACAGTGGTTTCTTCTTCAGAGCAAAAACAGCAATAAGCAGAATCATCTCATACAAGGCTGGGATTACACTGAAAAAGCAGAAAGAGATGGAGAAAGCTTCAGGACAAAGGCATATATTTGCATATACCGCATGCAACAAAAGAAGATGAATATAAATATGTACATATTATGCATGCAGTTGTTCAGAATGAAGAGATCACAAGTTCTATACAGAAATACATTTAGGTCAGAAAGGATCACAGAACCTCTGGTTGAGACTGGTTGAGGGGTGCAAGTGGGAGCTTTTTACTTTCATTGAGGCATATGAGAACGGCGAGATTAGATGTTTGATGGACAAATAAAGACCATGTTCATGGTCATTCATCCTTAGTAACTGCTTGATCTTCAGTTTGTTTGAAAATACTGAGGGTAAACAAATGTATAAACTGTACAAGGATTCAAAGCTCCACTGTAGATCTATATTAGAGATCAATTATAAACTCAAGTGATGTAGATGAGCTCGAGGAACAGATAGAGCCAACATATTTCTATGGTATTTCTACCTCTGGGGCTTTTTCAGTATTTCCAATATTTCCATGAGGTGTTACATCATGGAGGTAAACATGGATATTTGTATCACTAAAGAGATACACAGACAGTGGCATTGTTACACCCCAGGTGAAGACTCACCTGCAGAAGCCAAAGATCCACCAGTAGATGCTGCAGGTCCACTGCTCAAAGAGAAAGAAAAGCAGTGCAACAGAGCCGCTTGCATGGCACGCTGTAGCTGAATATTCACTGTCAAGGAAGTAACATAGCACACTGGTGTAATGCATGATAGACACCATCTACGGACCCAGATTTGGGATCAAGATGGAGTTCTTTCAACAATGATTACAGCGACGTCTGTATTTAGGTCTATGAGAAAGATGTCATTGAATAGAGAAGGAGATTGTGATGGAAAGAGCACATTCAATGAGCAAGCTGCTTGTGGAATATGTGGGGAAAAACAGAAGAGCAGCAGAGAATGTAAATTCCGGACGTGATCAGACTGTCAACAAAATCAGTACATAGAGAGAGACATTTGCAGTGCATAAGTCTCTCATTACAAAGATGAATGCACATTTAAGAGCTGAGTGGTGAATAAACACTGATCTCCAGAGATAAGGGAAAACGAGATCTGATCAGATTATTATACTCTTGACAAGTGGAAGAGTGCAGATGTGGAAAACACCTGCAGGGTTAAATACTTGACCACTGTAGTGACGGGGCTCGGTGGATCTGTTATGCATTTGGGGAAGGTTTTGCTGCCATGGTTTGGGTCCACATGTCCCCTACAACGGAACAAATCAATACAGTGTTCTTCTGACTGATTACCTTTATCCTACTATGAAACTTTTCTAGGCCTTTTCAAGGCTTCTTGTTTAGTTTTTTTGATTTTTTATTTCTCACTTCTGTGTGTGTGTGTGTGTATGTATGTATATATACACATGCATTAATGGCCGCCCATGACCCTGTTGCCAGTTCACCACCGTTCCTTCCTTGGACCACTTTTGATAGATACTGACCACTGCAGACCGGGAACACCCCACAAGAGCTGCAGTTTTGGAGATGCTCTGATCCAGTCGTCTAGCCATCACAATTTGGCCTTGGTCAAACTCGCTCAAATCCTTACACTTGCCCATTTTTCCTGCTTCTAACACATCAACTTTGAGGACAAAATGTTCACTTGCAGCCTAATATATCGCACCCACTAACAGGTGCCATGATGAAGAGCTAATCAGTGTTATTCACTTCACCTCTCAGTGCTCAGAATGCTATACCGGATCGGTGTTTTTTTTTTTCTATATAATAATGAAAGTACATATAGTTTCTGATTTTGCAGTGATGATGGATTGTAATGGTGACATTACAGGTAAGGATACATAAAAGGCCTTGACTGTTGTTGAACATGGAAGCTCCAGAGAAAAACCCTGCTAGTTCTATAGCAAATAGACCCAGGGTCACGGATAAAGCCACCACCAGCCTGCACACAACAGAGAATGAAAAAAGAAAATGAAAAAAAAAGGAGTATTAAAATTTACACAGAAAGCCAACAGAAGAATTATTAACAAACACTAATATAAACTCATTCTGTTACCATGCAGGTGTAGGATCTTATCGCTGAGTGTATCTGGGGTTTTGATCTAGAGTTTGGTGGAAAGCTATGATATCATTCCATTTCTGGTCTCCATCACTGAGCAGCAATTGTGCCCTTTACTGCCTCGTGTTTTTGTGTTTTCTCTTTCTGCACTGTCTTCTGTCTTGCACTGTTTGCACACGTTCCACTTTATGTAGCTAGGACAACTACTTTGTGTGTTGTTGTTTTTGTTCTGTAGCTAAACAATATTGCCAAAGGTTTTGGGACACCCCTCCAAATCAATCAATTCAGGTGTAGTATTTACAGGGGTTGGGCTTGGCCCCTTACTTCCAGTGAAAGGAACTCTTAATGCTTCAACATACCAAGACATTTTCATGCTCCTAACTAAGTTTGGGGATGACCCTTTCCTGTTCTAACATGACTACACACCAGTGCACAAAGCAAGGTCCATAAAGACATGGATGAGTGAGTTTAATGTGGAGGAATTTGACTGACCTCAACCTGGTAGAACACCTTTGGGATGAATTAGAGTGGAGACTGTGAGCCAGTCTTTCTCGTGCCTGACCTCACGAATGTGCTTCTAGTGGAATGGTCAAAAATTCCCATAAACACACTCCTAAACTTTGTGGAAAGCCTTCCCAGAAGAGTTGAAGCTGTTATAGCCACAAAGGGCAGGACAGCTCCATATTACATTCATTTGCATGAAAAGACTTTTTAGCAATATAGTGTATATGTTGTATGTTGCCTTATGTAGCACCAGGGTCCTGGAGAAACGTCGTCTTATTTTCACTATGTACTGCATTAGTTATATGCGGTTGAAATGACAATAAAACCTTCTTGACTTGACTTGCAACGCTGATTTTAACTGAACAGGGGTTAAGAACAGTCAGCTACAGGCACTTGTCAACTGATCATATGTTGAGGTGTATGACCAGACATCTTTCTTAGCAAACATTTACCTTATGTCCTCTATATTATATTCTTCAACTGTATAGGTCAGTGGCAGACAAGCTTTCACATTGTTCTCCTGCAGCACAGCCATACACAAAAAGATTAGCATGATCACATCATAAATATAGTCAATAGGACACATTGTATTTAGCCAATTCTGATAACTACTAAAGTAGGAAAACAATACTTGCTGAGCTATATATTATACTCATATATTTATAGAGCTATCATTTGTTTATGTACTTATGTAATTAATGATGCTCAGCCCTAAAGAAGGACACTCACCCTTGACCAGAATATGGTGATGACTATAACCAGGTGGGCAATAAGGGTCAGGAAACGGGCAGGGACCAGGCTGCTTATCGCCCACATTGACCGCTGGCTATTTAGCGTGTTTTCCTATGGGAACCTTTGAAACGAGTATGAGTTAAAGTTTCATCATACACGAGTAGTCAGTTATAATGGAGTTATTATTCAGTGCCATACACACAATACAGTAAGCTATAATGCAATACATTAAAAGTGATGACTAGATAGTTAGCACACAGCTACTGATGTAATCGTACCAACGTACCTGCGCGTATAACTGGCTTGACGTGTTCGAAAAATAGAAAATTCAACCTAGAAACATATTAATATTACTTTTAAATCGATAAGAATGCCGGCTTGTAGCTAAACAAAACACCGAGGTGGAAGTGCGGAAGTTTTTGCCGTTGCTATTGACAACTCAAATATAACGCGCTCGAGGCAGCATGAGGCGCTGCTGCAACATGGCGCCTGTCTATGGAACGCCGAAAGGGTCACTTTCTCTAAAAGATAAACCCAACTTAGACTGTTTTATTTTTATTATAGCGTTAAAAAAAATGCATTTTTGACCATTTTAAGCAGCACAAAAAACGTAGCATTTGAGACCTAGTTTCTTTGCTATATAGATTATAACTATTACATTTAGTGAAATTTTAGAGAACATTGTATCACAAAATGCAAAGCGCTAAAAGCACCCTTAAAAAATTAATCCAAATGTTGTTGTTGTTTTTAATAAAACCAACGAGAATAATTTACAAAGTAAACACAGCCAAATGGCAGTTTTAATAATATAATAAAAGTACCGTGTTTTTATGGCAAATGTGATCCTTTTGGCCTTCCATAACCATAGTTCAACTCAACAGGCAGCTAACTGCATAGTACCATACTAAATATTCAAAGTAGTACACCAGTAGAGATGATGTAGGGGCTGTTTCATACTTTAGTATACCGTTTTGGATCCTGTTCAGATTTATAAACAGACTTACTGATCCACAGGTTATAGTGCCATTTGGAATCCATGAATACTAGAAGGTTTTCTTATGTGCAAGACAAACATCTATACTGTATTTATAGGCCTGTTAGATGTAAACCTAAGCTGTACATGTGTCTGGATTAGCTGTCTACTGTACAGTATTGTACTTGCCTGCAGCGCCCCCTGCTGGTCATCTTGGTATACTTCAGCTGCTTGATTTGTAGTGGGTGGGCACGGAGGCTTAATGGTTAGTCTTGCACCTCCAGGGTTGGGTATTCGATTCCTGCCTCTGCCTTGCTTCAGGGATTTCCTCTGCTTTCCTCCTCTGAATTGTAGGCTGTTTGGCAACTCTAAATTGTTTGTACTGTGTGATTGTGCCCTGTGATGTGGTTTGCACCCTGTACCCTGCCATGTCCCTTGAGACAGGCTCCAGGCTCCCTGCAACCCTATGCAGTATAAATGGTACAGATAAATGATTAGATGTTTAATATTTATGTAAGAATGGTTTCGCTGTGTCCTCCTCCACTGAGAGGATTAATCTGACCACTGCAAATGGTGCACATTTAACGAGAATTCAGGTTGTGTTCCAAGCTTCATTCTATGTAGGAAATAGGAGGGATAAACAACAATCACACCAAAAGTGCACTTGCATTATTTAGTAGCGCTGAAAGCAATTTGGGAACACTGAGAATGAAATTTTATAGTGTTTTCTGCAGGGTGCAACTTAAATAACTGAACTATAGCTTTTAATGTTACAGATAAAGTCATTCTGAAGCTCGCTTAAGTGTGCACCACTGTTACTTTCAGTTCACATTTCTTACTGCCACTAATAGTGTACACAGAGAATTGCATTTGCTTCCCTCTTCCTGTTGTTGCGTGTACTAAATTGAACAATCGGCATTTAGTAACACTTAACAATCAACAACTCTGTAACTCAACAATCTGTCCTTGAGAGACTGATTTATATATTTCCAAATGTCTGAGGTAAAATGAGTGATCAAGTAAAACAGTACATCCCATGTGCACTTTTGACTGCAGTGTAAAGGCTACAGTGTTATTATTTAAGCAAAGGTTTCAGGGATTTTCTCAGAGGCTTAAAAGTCTTTTCATGAGATTCATTTTGACGTTAATATGTGCTGAACAAAGAAACAAATGGAAAAATCCATGATTTGTGTGCCATTTGTATTCCACTTGTATAATATTGCAAAGATATGTGTACAGTAGAGGATATTTTAAACACAGTTCTTTGCATGAACATGTTTCAGATCCATAAATTAAAACATAAATAAACCCTATTATATACAGCGCTAATAGTACACTATTTTTGCCCGTCAATTCCGACTACTTTACCTTGAAATATATTCAGATGCATTCATATCAAATACTTGTATATAATATTATTTCTTAATGTATAAATCCATTCAAACTGATTTTGCTTCGTGTCAATTTCCCGAAAATGATTGGAAGAAGAACAGCAATCTATCCCATTTTTTTTTTCATTTATTTATTTTCACTGATATTATGATTAATACAGACGTTATAGATTTTCAAAAGTTAATTATTACTTCACCCAAATCACTGGACAGTTGTTAATGTTCCTTTCTCATGGCTGTCTAGCATAGACACTAGTTATCCACATTCTGAATATTTAAAACGCTGTAACTTTCAACCCTGTTACTAATTTAACAGCAAAAAGGAAGACAGTATTAGCAGAGTTATTTACTTTGACGGGGTAAGACCATTTTTAAACATTTAAAGCGTCATACATTCATTCATCATCCTCTATTCAGGGTTACGGTGAATATAGGTGAGAGGGAAGAACACACCCTGCATAGTGCAATACACACACACACACACACACATTCATATACTAATCCACCCCTAGGGGTATATCAGACTATCCAGTTGAATGAATTGGCATGTTTTGAGAGGTGGGAGGAAACCAGGGAACCCTGAACAAACCCTACACACACACACACACAATAACCTGAGCTTAGAATTGCAGCATCAATGTGGTGCCAAGATTGAAATTATATATATATATATATATATATATATATATATATATATATTTAATTCAATGTTGAAAAATTATTTTTAAAAAGTTTAATGTTTATAGTTAGAAGAGGTAAAAGGCACCACCCCCGTGGTGCTGTATCAGTCACCCACTCGTACCCACCACATGTCAGGCCAGAGACTCAGATACACAAGAATTCAGAAAACACATCCAGCATAAAGACCGTTTTAATTATAACAGCAATTTAGTCAACAAGTTTAGTTAAATTTGTAAGCTATGCCATGGTGATTACAGCAGCCTATTTGTTATGGCGCCACACAGCGCGGGGACGCCCTCACCACCGCTTCAGCCTCTCCGTTACTGAGCTATCGCGAGATATTGCGAGATTTACGCCCTGTGCTTTGCTGCTGTAAAATGGTGAAGTTATGCTGAGACGCGACGAGGTAAGTTGACGAAATTCGGGTGTGCGCGCGAGCCTGAGATTCGTGTCGTCTACTGGGAACGACCTCTAGGGACAGGGGACTGGACTGGGCGCTATGATTTCTACACAGAGCGCGTGCTTAACGAGAATGTTTTTGGCGGCGCAAAGGTCTGGACATTGTACTGTATAAACCGCCATTTTTAATATGCGGTTTGCCTGAGGGGTGGAGAGAGAGAGAGAGAGAGAGAGAGAGAGATAGAGATAGATAGATAGATGGGGGGGCGGCGTGGTGTGGTGTGGCGTGGTGTCGTGGGGAATGCATGCGCTGCGTTCGTGCATGTGCGCGCGCGCGCAGACGCTCAGCACAGTCTGATAATAGCGATCCAGGGTGGGTTTGTTTTATTTTACATAACCGGAGACTGCACTGCACTGCACTGCGGGTGGTCAGGAGGGAATATTGGCATGTCACATTTCAGTATTTCTTTCTGAGATAACTGAGGAAATGTAGTTTGAGAAGAGGTCTGAAGCATGTCCTCGTGCGAGCCATAACCCCTGACTGAAGAGACTGTTATTCTCCTGGCATTACAATTTTAATATATTACTACTAGTGATGTATGTCGACTACTTATTCTTACATTTGCTGAGCAGGATTAAACTATATTGTTTGTCACTCACCATAAAACATGCACTCTTACATCTATCAATAATTCATCATCCATACAAACATGATATAGAGCTGTATTTTCTCATACTTGTATATTTGCATTGCATTTAAGCATAATGACTATACATCATCACATGAATGTATTCTATATGGCTGAAGGTTTGTGTACAACCATTACACCCATGTGTGATTTCAGAGTCCCTCTATGCTGGTACAATTATCTCCATTTTTCTTGGAAGGCTTCCTTGTATTTTGTTTTAAGGAAGCTGTGGAAATTTGTGGTAGCTCAAGTGGTTAAGGCTCTGGGTCATTGACTGGAAAATTGGGGTTCAAGCCCTCAGCACCACCAAGCTGCCACTGTTGGGCCCTTGAGCCACAACCCACCCTGCTCCAGGGGTGCTGCATCATGGCTGAACCTGTGTTCTGACCCCAACCCCCATGGATAGGATATGTGAAGAAATTTCACTGTGCAGTAATGTATATGTGACAAATAAAGACAACTTAACTTGTCCATTCAGCCACATCATCGTTAGTGAGATCAGGCACTGACGAAGAGCTACGAATGTTCTAGCACTCGTGTGTTGGACCTTGCTTTGTGCACTGGGGTATAGTCATGCTGGAACAGGTTTGTGCCCCAATGAAATTGTAAAGCTGCAGCGTATGAAGACATCCTATACAATAGTTCTACAGTGCGTTTTGGGGTAGAACCACATAAGATGTCATGATCAGTTGTCCACAAACCTTTGGCCATATAGTGTTATATTACAATTTAACGTTAATTGAATCTTTTACGTCACAGTAGATTTGCACAGGAAACACTGATGTGAGTTAAGTCTAAACTCTAACACGGTTTATTCGGTGCTTAACTCCAGTAAGCAACTTTTTCAGTTAAAAGAGTCCTAGTGCAGATTTATACAGTAAATCTTCCTGGGGAAAGTTGGTGTCTGAAATTCAAACATTATTCCTAAAAAAAAAAAAATACGAATTTGTTTTAGAAATTGTCAACTAAGTTTTATAACTCTACCGGATACTCAACAGACCTTCCTGAGATGGACAGTGCTGTTGTGCCTGTAGACACTAATGTGCACTATTGCAGCAGTCGTGGGAGAAGGTGTGTGTGTGTGTACGTTCTTATATCATGGTGGGGACCAAATATATAGAAATGTCTGACAAATCTGACTTAGAGGGGACTAGTATCCATCAGCAAAGCTGTTTTGAACTTAAACTGCAGCTTTTAAGATTTTGTTTTTATTCATAAATGTCTGCTTTGGTTACTGAGATTAAAGTTATGGTTTAATTCAAGCATAGTATTAAGTATTATGTCAGTGTTAGGTCCTCAGGAGGACAGTAAGGTAGGTGTGTGTGTGTGTGTGTGTGTGTGTGTGTGTGTGTGTGTGTGTGTGTGTGTGTGTGTGTGTGTGTGTGTGTGTGTGTGTGTGTCAGGCCTGTGTGCGGAATGATTCAGCGAGATATTCTGCGTTTCTCACTCGAATCAGCCAGCAGAGCGGCGCGAGCGCGCATGTCGGAAGCCGTGTGTACGAGCATCTTTCTGGCGATTTTTCCTGCAAATAAACCGCGAGATTCTCTTCAACACACGCAGATTGTATCGGACGAGTATGTACAACTTAATGCATCGTACAACGATTTGACACACTCCGCTAAGGGATGTGTGTGTGTGCGCGCGCACGCTTGTGTGTGTGTTAGGACAAATGATTTTTAGTGATCGCAGGCGTCAGTAGGCCTGAGTGTTAAGCCGGCCGCTCGAGTTACACAGCAAGCGCGTGTTGGTGAGACGGAAACGGCTTTTGTCGTGGCTGAGGTATCGGCGTTTTATCATGTCTTGCTGTTCTCCCACTGTAGTCGGAGTGCGCTGGATTTATTTGTTTAATCCGAACGGAAGAAATTTACACGTATATACATATTTACGCGGGACCCTGAGGAATTTCTGTGCTTGTGTTGACATCCTAGAGATCAATTTTCTCTTGCACTTTTGGCTCGCTAGCTAGCATGCTAAGCTAACTGTGTTAAAACTGTTAGCTAGCTTAGCTGTGTTTGTTCAGTTGTTGTACTAGACACACCATTCCCGAGCCTGGTTGCCGTAACGTAACGTTGCGCTTTTGCTTCTGCTTATTATTCTGTTTAAATTGCGTTAGCTGTGCGTTTAAGCTAAATGCTAGCTAATGCTAAGTGACATCGTATTCTGTAGCATTTCGCTTGCTAGGTTTTTTCCCCCTTGGCGTTGAAAATTTCATTCCGACCACTGTATGTATTCTGTTTCCCGGATATTTATGTGCCTTTATTCCTCACACGACTATCTTATAAGATTGTTGGGTAGTCGGTGTACTTAATGTCGTTTGTTGGAATACTGTAGTGACAACTCTTAGCTAGCTAAAAGCTAGCAGCGCACGTCAGTGCATTTTTTTGCTGTTGCATTGCAGTTACGTTAGCTGCAGTGGAGTGAACGGCTAGCATAATAGCCATTGTGTTTCTTTCAAGACTCACAAAAATAAAGAGTAGCTTTCAGTCCACTCCAGACATTTCTACTAGTTGTACTGTTAAGTTGTTAACTAAACCCTTTCAGTTGTTCGTGTAAACATTGTAACGTTAATATATTCAAGTTTCCAGCCTTTTATTATATGAACAATGTGTCAGTGTTTCATTTGATTGGACTTCCTAAAGTTTAGATCTCATAGTTCAGGTTTGTTTTGTTTTTTTTGGCGGTGGGTATTTATAATAACAGGTCATTTTTCTTTAAAATAGATTAATATGTAATAATCAATCCTCTGAAATGTCTCCCATTTTAGTTTCAGCTCTCCTTCATCAGGCTTCAGTCCACATTTTTGCACTCACTGATTAGTAAATTGTTTAGAAGAAAGTTTGTGCCATGTTTCCAGTTTTTACACTCTTTCTGCTTTTTACAATCTTGTGGTGCTCAAAAAAAAGTTTCATATAATAAATAAGATCAACTTTGGACCTAATGTGTTATGAGGTCCTTCAAAATGGTTTAAAGGGTAAAAGGTTCCCAGAGTGCAAAAAGTTTGAGAGCCACCGAATTGCAGACTGTCTTATGTTGAACTATCATGGCGAACGACCAACAAGGTTAAATCGAGCCCCTTTCGTGTGGCCCTGAAGTGTTGTGAAATGAAACCGAAACCTGATGGAGCTGTGATCATTTTTTGAAAACTAGAGTATGATTTTTTTGGGGGGGTGAGGGGGGGGTGGAGGTAGTACACTAACGAATACATTTCTATAACATGGAGAGAGCATCTGATTCAGTGTTAATTCTTTAAATTGGTAAAATGTTAACCGATAATAACAGCGTTTTCCTTTTGTCTTTTCATTTTCATATCCTGTAACGTCTTCTTACCTTGCGCACCGTTATGACTGAAAGTCGAAGAGCGTCACTCCTGCATGTGATTGAACGCTGCATTCCCGATTTAGTCTCTCTTTGCTGTTATAATAACCTCTGCTCTTTTGGGAAGGTATTCCGGTAGATGTTGAAGCATGGCTTTGGGGATTTCATGATCATTCAGCCACAAGAGAGTTAGTGAGAGCAGACACTGAAGTCAGGTGAGGAGGTCTGGGGTTGTAGGTGATGTTCCAGTTCTTCCAGATGAGTAGGACACATGAGGTCTTTCACTCCAGCCATAGCCAAGAAGAATAAAAAGGAACTATGAATGTTTGTTTTTGTATGCAGAATTATTGGGAGGTTATAGATACATCAATGACCAAAATTTTTCCCCCATTATTTATTTATTTATTTATTTTTGTTTCTTGCTGTATTCGCCACATTTGTCACAAAAGTCTGCAGTGCTACGTTTCTCTAATGGGTTGCGTTAATCCCCTGATCAGGAGAAATCAGACCAGGATGGCGTGATTCGGTTCTTTTTGTCTAATGAAATCTCTTTGCTCATTAGCAAGTTGAACACAAATAGAAAAACTTTCTTTTCCTTCTCATGCTGGTCTATCCATTCCCGTTAAAGGGAATACATGCAGGTTTAACACAGCCGTAATGAGAAGATGCAATAAATGACTTCCGTTGACAAGTGATAGCTTTTAGACTCCAGCGCTCAAGATATTTTCTGATCACTTAGAGAGCAAAGCGCACTGATTTTCTCTTATGGCGTTCATTTACATTTAGTCAGTGGGCAGGTGCTCTTATCCAGAGCGACTTGTGTGAGCTCACTCTCGCATCATGAACAAGCTGATTTGCTCCAGCCCTGAGAGAGCAAATTTACAGATTCACATCTGAACGTCTGTGATACAGCTGCTGTTGTTTTTTTCCTAATAAAAATAGGCTGCTTGCATTTCTGAACAGGAAAGTGTCGTTTTTCTTCAAGTCTTCTTTTCGTTTTAGGTATTACATCTGAAAGATGCTGTTAAGTTGGAATTGCCAAAATAATTACCGTAAGTACTTGTCATGTACATATAAATGCAAGATGCTGATATATGGTTTATAGTGACTCTTTGCCCTGTATGCTTGTATAGTAATTCATTGAAATACTGTGTTGTATGCACTTGAGTATTGACACTGATGTAAATTGCGTTGACTGCAGAAACAGAGTGTAGAAACTAGTAACCATGAAGGTCGACAGAAGCAAGTTGAAGAAAACCCCCACTGAAGCGGTCAGTATGCTTAGATATTTGTATCCTTTAATCTCTGAGAGTGATGTGCATCTTAGGGCCGCATGTTATGGACAGAAATAGCATATTGTGATGTGGCTGGCAGTCTAGGGTCATGGTTGAGCTTTCATTCGGAATGCATTCATTTTCTTCTGTAACGCCAGTCTCTTTATTTATTGCACAGAAACTGATAAACTTGTTTAAACCCTTGAGATTTGTTACATAATGCTTAAAGAATGCTTGTAATGCTTATGTAAAAATATAGCTTATTTGCATATTGCAGGCTTCTCCGATATCCATATTGCATGGGTCAAGATTCTGATTATATGAGTATATTGTAGGCATAAATTCTGCTTTTCTTGATCCATGTGTTTAATGTTGTGCCTGTCTCACCCCTCAGCCTGCTGACTGCAGAGCGCTGATAGAGAAGCTAAAGGGATGCAGCGATGAGCAGCTGCTCTTGGAGTTACAGCACATCAAAACATGGAACATCGGAAAGGTAAATGTAGAACCCGTCACACGTGTGAGGAATACTTGTGTTAATATGTCTGTTTTATACTTTTTTTCTACTTCTTGGTAGTGTGAGCTCTACCACTGGGTAGATCTCCTGGACCGTTTCGACGGCATCCTCTGCGATGCGGGCCAGACGGTGGAGAACATGTCCTGGATGCTGGTATGTGACCGACCAGATAACGGACAGCTCAAAGCCTTGCTGCTGGCAGTGCTCAACTTCACGGCTCTGCTAATAGAGTACAGCTTTTCCCGGCACCTCTACAGCTCCATAGAGGTACTGTAGAATTTCTGCATCCCATATGGGCGCCATCTCGTTTTTCGTATTCTCACTTAACCTTCGTGTGCCTGTTTGTTCTGTTAACAGCACTTGACCACGCTTCTAGCATCATGCGACATGCAGGTGGTGTTGTCCGTGCTGAACCTCTTGTATGTGTTCAGCAAACGCTCCAACTACATCACCAGGTTAGGCTCAGACAAGAGGAGCCCCCTGCTCGCTCGCCTGCAGCACCTGGCTGAGGTAGGATCATCATGGGCTATGTATAACATTATTCAAAACTATATCACTGCTAACTTTTGTAAAAGCTTGATCTGGTTCAGACCTGACATGGGTTACATGTGTTCTGCATGCTCAGGTTTTAGTTCACTGATTTTTATTGGGGCTAAAGGTTGTTTTCCTTCATTTATTGTATGTCTTTTGTGCATGTTTCCCAATCTCTCCACAGAGCTGGGGCGGGAAGGAGAATGGCTTTGGCCTGGCTGAGTGCTGTAGAGATTTGCCCATGACTGTAAGCCCTGATTTACTGATTTCTGTGTAAATGTGTGTTCAGACATATTCTTAGGTAAAATATGCAAGGCAAGATGATTAAGATAAAGTTGGATGATTTAAATGTCTGTGGGAAAACTTTGTATCTGCAGCTCTGAGACTGAAAATAAAAGTGTCTCCTGTAGCTTATAGTACGTGTTTTCTTTACGACTGTTTTGTATTCTGTATGAAACGAAATAACCTGCATCTTTGAAACAGGCTTGGAGATTTAAATCAAGAAAATAACAAGTAATATAGTTTATTAGAATGCTTTCATTACACCGTTGGTATCTGTTGATCGACTCATCTCTATTTTAAGCCTTGTATAATTAAAATAAAAGTTTTTTTTTTTTTTTGTCTGTTCTCATGATTTCTACCATGTCTTTGTAGAAATATCCACCTAGTGCCACCACTCTGCACTTTGAGTTCTATGCTGAGCCTAGCTCTGAGGTAAAAATGGAGAAAAAGGTATGGGATTACTTCTTTCAGTTACTCCTAAACATAACTAATGGGGATTTTAATATTGGCGCTACCATGTCGAATGCACAAAACATGAATATTTTTAATAATTCTCTTTTAACAGTCTAGCAGCAACACTCTACACTACATCCACATTGAACAACTTGATAAGGTGAGCTCCCGTTAATCCCGTTAATTTGCCGGAAGCCTTAATGTCTGCATTGATCCCTCTTGGCTTTAATTGCCTTTCTCTGGCGTGTGCTTAGATCTCGGAAAGTCCGTCTGAGATCATGGAGTCGCTGACGGTCATGTACAACATCCCTAAAGACAAGCAGACTTTGCTGTTCACACACATCCGCCTGGCACACGGCTTCTCCAACCACAAGAAGCGACTGCAGGCCGTGCAGGCCAGACTGCATGCCATCTCCATACTAGGTGAGTGCCCTCTCAGGCTCCAGCCAAATTAAGGGGTGGCATTTATTTTCATCAAAGAGTGTCGGGCTCCCACGCCGCACATGTGCTGAGGTGGTTGTTTTGCGCTTGTATTTTTGTAGTGTACTCCAACGCCCTCCAGGAATCAGCCAACAGTATACTCTACAACGGGCTGATCGAGGAGCTGGTGGATGTTCTCCAGATCACAGACAAACAGCTGGTGGTGAGAATTTCTGCTCCTCACTCCCTGAATTATAATGTGCCAGCTGTCGCATCATCCCAAAAGAGTTGTGAAATGCACTTAACTGGCACATATGCTGTCATATTAACCACATGACCTGGAAAAAAGGGATGTGCCAATAAATGCATGATTGTTTAAATTCCCATTTCACCTCGCGTTAGTTCTAAATAAAGGTGGGTAGAATTGGCTAACAACATAGTCATGCTAAGTTCGAAAATCTAGACAATCAGTCTGCTGCCCAGTTCCATGTTTTGGTTGCATTATATTTGTGTCATTTGAGTCTTGCTAGTGTCTTTAAATGTATATATGTTTTGTTTAAGCACACGGTGAATGTGTTTAGTTCCAGCAGGTGAATTTGACTCTGACAGCTTTGCACTTCAGTATTTTGCTCCGTTTCATTCATATCTGTGCTAATTAATCTGCGTAGTAAAAACTTCACTGGCTCTGCTGTCAGCCGAATCGTTCCTCACTGGCAGGATTCGGGAAGGAGTAGCACACGGCATAGTTACTGGGGTTCGCATCTACAGTATGGCGGCGTGCGAGGTGCATTATGTTTAAATGGTGGTGAATGAAAAGCTTTTTTTGCTAGTCAGAAAGTTGTATTTATTTTTATATTGTTGAACCTGCTTTTCCCAGGAGCCCAGGTACTGATTTATCCACTCCCGAGCTGTCATACACCTCACAGTCACAAATGACAAAAAATAAATGTGAGGTGATGGTGTACTGTTCTTGGCATGTTGCAATAACAGTAGTGTGACAGTTTTTGGCTGTGGTACTCTCGCTCAGTTTTGTCAGACTCTGTCTGCTTCAGTGCACGTTGGTAAAGCCCTTGTTAGAGAGCTAGTAATACCGCTGTGGCTGTAATAAGGGGCTCCATTCTCTCGCTGACATTTGTATCCGTCATCTATGCGTTATCTTTAGATAGACACTCCTGCATCCTAATGCCCCTGTAAAACAAAAAAAAATAAACGATTGCCTTGCGGTTCTAAGGAGGGCGTAATCTGTACATACATTTAAAGCTTTAATATGATTTTCCATTCTGCACTTAATACTGATTTAATTTGATTTGACATAGAAATGTATGATTCTTTTCTCTAGATACACTACACAGCTTGTTTTGGCCCAGAGACATTTTTATTTCCAAATATACGCTTGCAAATTAGCGTGCGTTTATGCAGAATTATGCTTAAACTGAAGTCTATTTAACAGTCTGTGTTTTACATACGTAATTATGTGCATAAACCCTGTTTTTATTCTGCTACTGAAAATGGCTAGAGATCCATAGTAACGAAGATTTGTGTTTCATTTCTGATTGGAGAACTGGCTTGGTAGGTAGAACTGTTGCTGGGATGAATTTCTGTGCGGTGTCTGTATTCGAGCCGGCATGTTCGTTATGTTGGGAAGTGTGTAGAGCAAACCATACACTTTTTTTTTTCTTTTCTTTTTTCTTTTTTCCCTTTTTGTCAGCCATGCTCATTATAAGACTCCAGTGACTTTATAGCGGAGCATTTTGTCACTCTCTTGCTCTGCTTGTCTTTATCCTGCATTTTCTTAGCGTCTCATTAGTGTGCTCCTTTGCCAGATGTTTTAAGAGAAACGCCAAAGCCTACAAAATTTGATTTGTACAGAAGTAATTATAAAAGGGGCAGGTCATCTGTGGAAGGTTTGTTCCTCACATTTTTACTGTCGACGTAGGCTGTAGCTCTGTTTCAGTGCAGGAGAACGATTCGAGAGGGCGTTCTAGGAGGAAAGTGATGGTCTCCGTTGGGTTTCTGAGAGCTTTAAAGAAAAGACCCGCAACCTTTAGAATTTATTAGAAATATTTATTTGACTATTTTGCTGACGGATACTAAAGAAAATGTGCTTGAGTAAGGGTAAGGATTACTGGCTCTACTCAGGTTTCTCTCTACGTAGAATTTTGCATGTTGTGGTTTTTCTCTAGGTTCTTCGGTTTCCTCCCACCTACAAAATTATGGCAGTAGGTCAATTGGTGAGTCTGAGTGTGCATCATGTATTCCGATGTACCAGCTTCCCATTCAGGTGCACCTCTTCATGCCCAGTGTTTCTTGGATATACTCCAGATTCACTCCTGTGCTGGTCAAAATATAATATGAAGATGATTGAAAGAATGAATTATGCATGAATAAAAAGAAAAGTCACATGGAAGTCCCGGAGTCCACCCAAATCTTGTATTCTCTCCCAGCAAATGACTGACATTTTTCAATCATTTGACCGATGCTTAACCAAACTAACGAGACAACTCTGCAGTGTTTTGATGAATTGCTTGTGTGCTCTCTTTATGACAGGACATAAAGGCTGCATCTTTGCGTACTTTGACATCTATTGTCCACTTGGAGAGGACTCCTAAACTTTCCAATATTATCGACTGCACCGGCACAGCGTCCTACCACGGCTTCTTGCCTGTGCTGGTCCGCAACTGCATACAAGCCATGATTGGTAAGGGAGAAAAAAAAAATCTCTCGCCATGATGAGATTTCAAATAAATCACTCTGTGACTAAATTCGTCCTTTTGTGTTTTGTTTGAATGTCAGACCCATTGATGGAGCCGTACCCGCACCAGTTTGCCACAGCTCTGTTTTCCTTCCTGTACCACTTGGCCAGTTATGATGCTGGTGGAGAAGCCTTGGTCTCCTGTGGGATGATGGAGGCCTTGTTAAAGGTTAGGGTTTGTTTTCTTTTCTTTTGTATTTTTCTTTATTTATCATATCTGTTGTACCATGAACACGATTTTGTAAGCAACATCGCTGTTTCTAGGTGATCAAGTTCCTGGGGGATGAGCAGGACCAAATCACTTTTGTGACACGGGCAGTGCGTGTCGTGGACCTCATTACCAATCTGGACATGGCTGCCTTTCAATCCCACAGCGGCCTTTCTATCTTCATCTGCAGACTCGAGGTACAGGCACTCATCATCCCTGGAGAATTCACAATTTAATGTGACCCCATGTTCCTTTAAAACAATTATCATCTCTTGTGGAAATACCAGGCCAGATTTGTTTCTGTTAGGTCTGTCAAATTTCACTCTTCAAAAGAGTCTAGGAGTTAGATTTTCATATGTTTAAAGGTGCATTAAATTAAAAGATTTGTCTTTTATTCAAGATTAGTCCTCTGGCAATTAAGTAGGTGGGTTCAACATTTGAAGGATTTGTATTTATTGTTGTATTGTGTTCACCTCGCATCATTTCTGCCAATTTTCAAAAAAAGCTCAGCATCCCAGATTTATGGTGACTGTAGTCTGTGTATAAAATGACCAACGTGAAGCTCGTCCAAACTTGTACAAGTCAGTGTTTATACAGGTTTTCTCAACTAGTTAATGGTCTCTCAGCTGTTTGTTTTATGCTTATGGCTTAATGCTCAAAATATTTTATTGATTTAAAAAAGTAAGAAATAAAGACTGTTGCACCCTTTAAAGGCAAATTATCTATATTCAAATAGTTAATATTTTATCTTCCAATGTTAATCTGTGCTAAAATGCAACATTCATTAAAACATTGCAGGAATGATTCTCTTTAAAATATGGTGACTTATGTCAATTTAGTGGTTTGCTCTGAGTAATACATATGAGAGATACTGCTCTCCCTCAAACAGCTCAGGCACTAGACTCTTTGTAAATGCTGCATGGTTTGGGTCTCATATAACTTTGTGTCTGTGCAGCATGAAGTAGACCTGTCCAGGAAAGAGTGCCCTTTTGTCATCAAGCCAAAGATCCAGAGGCCTAGTACAACTGCTGAAACTGAGGACATGGACACAGATATGGACAGTCAGTTCCTCTTTACTTTATTTCCAGTCTTTGTACTGTATGGAATTTCTGGTGGGTTAGGACTAGGATGTACTACCTGTCTGGTTTGATGTCACTTCTATAAAGATGCAATTCGTTGGCATAAAGCATAAAATACAGCGTTTCGATGCCGATAGCTAACGTTCTCAAATATTATACACGTACTAAATGCAGTGTCCGAGGTTGCCATGGAGAGCAGCCCAGGTCCCTCTACTTCCACAGGCTCCAAAACCGACTCTGAACCTCGTGCCCAGAGCAGCACAGTGAGCGCACCCAGAGCAGGTGAATGAACTCCCAGCCACTGTGTCTTATCCCATATACAGCAGCGAAGAGGTGGTTAAACAACAGGCTTTGCTTTACTATGTTCCAGGTGTGCAGTGCATCCCTCAGAGGGCAGCACTGCTCAAATCCATGTTGAACTTTTTGAAGAAAGCCATTCAGGACCCGGCCTTTTCAGACGGAATACGCCATGGTAAGGGGATCTTTGATGGATTTTTTTTTCCTGTTTAGTTACATTAATATAACAAATGCTTTCATTTAGATATTCTCATTTAGCTGGCACATTTTTCGAAGCAGCTTACTATTGAAGTTTTCAGGCTGTTTTATAAAAAATTGCAGTTAAATATTTTGTTCCTAACTTGCTTAATCGGATGAATCGTGAATCGGATGTTTCTCATTATCAGGGTAATTTCACACTTTGTGGGTTTTTTTTAAGCTGGCTAACTAACTATACTAGCGTGTTGTCTGTATTAAGTGTTTATCATAATCAGTTTCTTCACAGTTTCTTCAAATCACTTTCTTTGCCATGCATTAATAAACGATTAATTTTGGCAGCGATGAAGTGGTTTGACTTCACTGTAGCTTTGAAGGCAGAAAAGCAAGACAATTTGAGCTGCTTCTGTAACATCAATTTAGCCACAGTTAAATTGAGATCACAATGTGTACTGCAATTAAAATAGGTTCGATTCAACATGTCATAAATTAAAAAGACTATTTTTCCCCCCTCACTTGTACTCGGTGTTCTGGGTTGGTTTTTTCCCCACATAGACATGTAAAACGTGCACTTAAAAAGTGTGAAAACACGCATTTAACTGCAGTTTTGCTAGCTTATCATTTGTATCTGTATAACTGACTAACATTATCTCTCTCTCTTTTTTTTTTTTTCTCCCCTAAATACAGTGATGGATGGGTCCCTGCCTACCTCGCTGAAGCACATCATCAGTAATGCAGAGTATTATGGCCCATCACTCTTCCTCTTGGGTAAGCAACACAGGTCAGGGGCACCTGTAGTTTTTTCAAACTGTGTCACTGCTCTGAAGCACAGCTCGATTCTTCCCTCATATCAGATTGAGCCTCAAACTCGATTGAGATTTATTTCGGATTGAGGACAAATAGAATGACGTATTATTAAGAAGAATCGGTAAAGCCATTTTTGTAGGTAAAGTATAATATACTGAAAGCAATCTTCTCATTCTCTCTTAGCGACGGAGGTGGTGACAGTGTTCGTGTTCCAGGAGCCATCTCTCCTCTCCTCCCTGCAGGACAACGGCCTCACAGATGTCATGCTACATGCATTGCTCATCAAAGATGTGAGTCTGGCATATCAACCCCCCCCCCCTTTCTCCCATGCTCTGCTTCCTCCTCCCTTCTTTAGTTTCTTTTCTTTTTCTCTATTGTGTTCTGTTTAACCCACACGTTTCCTCCGTTCTGCATGTTTGAGTATAACAGCGTCTCTGTTAGCGAGCCTCGGGTGAACGGACATCTTGTCTCACCACCCACTCGTAGCCTTTTGTTTGTTGTTTTCACGGTTTCATTCACTCTTTCTTTGCCAGCTCTTTCTAATTAACTTCCCCAAACCTCACACTCCAGCAGCCCGCACCACACCTGTTGGACGGTCTTGTTCCTGGCATCTTCCCACGATCCTCTCTCTCATGTTCCTCCCCTACTCTGCTTTTTCTCTCCGATTCTCTCTCTCACAGTTTCTGTCTCTGCAGGTCCCTGCCACCCGAGAGGTGCTGGGTTCCTTGCCCAATGTCTTCAGTGCCCTGTGCCTAAACGCCCGTGGCCTGCACTCGTTCGTCCAGTGCCAGCCCTTCGAACGTCTGTTCAAGGTTTTATTGTCGCCCGATTATCTTCCGGCCATGCGACGCCGCCGCAGCTCTGACCCACTGGGTGAGTGACGAAGCAGAAGCACAGTCTAGATGATTTAGCTCAGCATTAGTAGTCCTGCCTCTGCAAATGCAAAGCATGAGCTTTTGACCAAGTGATATAATTCAAAGAGGAATGCAGTTAGAAATGTGGTTGTACTGGTAAACTAAGTTAATGAACAACCAATTAACCTTGGGTGTACATTGGCAGTAGAATGACACAGTATTCATAAGTCAGCCATTTTTAGTGGGACTTGTGATTTGACCAGAGGTGTGGAAACCTTTCATGGTTTGAATTAAGCAGGAAAGTTGCACTGAATTTAATGAGAAATTATGTGGTGGCTCGGTGAGAAACTTGAAACCTTTTCCAAAATGAAGTCAGGAATGTATAACGAGCATATTTGTACATTTGACAGACTGACCTGTGATTGACCAACCGATTTGTGTGGTTTAAAAAAACAACAAAAAAAAACGATGCTGTGTAAACAGTGTTTTCTGACATGAAAATCATGTATGAAGGTTGTGTGTGTGTTTCAGGGGACACTGCTTCTAACTTGGGCAGTGCTGTGGATGAGCTCATGAGACATCAACCTACATTGAAAACCGATGCCACCACAGCGATCATCAAGGTAGAGTGGCTAACATTTTATGTTGTGTGGTGTTTTTGGCACTTTTTGTCTTTATCTGTCATTGTTTATATATATTGCTGTCTGCCCATCAGTTGCTAGAGGAGATCTGTAACTTGGGCAGAGCTCCTGAGTACATCTGTCAAAAGCCTTCCATTCAGAAAGCAGACGGGACTGTGACGGTACCTCCAGCTCGCTCGAACCACGCAGCAGAGGAAGCCTCCAGTGAAGATGAGGAGGAGGAAGAGGCTCTCCACACTTTCACCCAACAGCAAGGGGAACCAGAAAGCAACAGGCAGTTAGTGTTTTAACCTAATGACTGGTTTGATTGCAAGTGTATTTGGAGAGAAACATTGATTCATGGTGTGTGCAGGGCTTGTGGAACTGCCATGGCCTCAGTGAATAAAATGGATTGTGTTTTTACAGAGTGGTTGGCACGGAAGAGCGGATTCCCATTCCTCTTATGGATTACATTCTCAATGTGGTAAGTGCTGAGTCAGCTAATAGTGAAATGGCTGCTCAACCCTGCTGAGTCTGTTTCGGGTTATATTAGCATTGCATATCAAATCAGCATATTTGCAAGTACACAAGAGAGCAGCGTCTATTCATCAAAAGACGTTTACGGAAATACATGTTCCCCACTTCCAAAGATTGATTGCGTTTGTTGTTCTCTGTTTCTTATAACAAGATGAAGTTTGTGGAGTCCATTCTGAGCAACAACACAACAGATGACCACTGTCAGGAGTTTGTCAACCAGAAAGGACTTCTACCCCTGGTGTCTATCTTGGGGCTTCCCAACCTTCCCATAGACTTCCCCACATCTGCTGCATGTCAGGCTGTGGCTGGCGTATGCAAATCGATTTTGGTGAGATGCATAATAATTACTAGAATGCCTACATGCTTAAGACTTGTGAAAGTACCCTAAACTCAAATGTGGTTAATAAATGGAGAAGTCCTTCATGTTGCCTGATTTTCATTCTACAGATTTGACATTTAAGTTAAATGCCAGTCTATATAATTAGATGCTTTACAAGTCTTGCATATTAATAGACTTCTCGCTTGTTTAATAAATTAATAGTTTAAGAATTACAAAATGTTACAGGGTTTCAATGAAAGTCTTTTCCTTTTTAGACCTCAGAGTATATGGAAATTCTAAAGATGTTTATGTATGGATATTTGTTTTCACTGTAATTTAAATGTGTTGTCTTTAGCCATTCCCTGTCGCATGCATTACGGAGGCTGTGTTAGTGAAAAGAGTCATATTTCATGTTTCCCCCTTTCATAATACTCTCACTGACCTTTAAAAGTAAACTTAACCCGAAGTCTGGAAGCTTTAAAAAATAATCGCTCTGGATAAAGCATTGAAAAAGAGCTGTTCTTTCCATAAATAAAGGGCAAGAGGCCTGTATTAAATATTTTATTGTTCCGTGTAGATTATCTTTAATGGTTTCACATCATGTGTTCTGAGTACTTAAAAAAAATCATAACTAATTAAAATCTCCGTCTTTGTAAGTCCAATTTTCTGACCATAATTCTGTAAAACGCTCTCTCTCTTCCTGGCTCAGACCTTATCCCATGAGCCAAAGGTTTTGCAGGAGGGACTCTGCCAGTTGGACAGCATCCTGTCAGCTCTGGAGCCACTACATCGGCCAATCGAAGAGCCGGGTGGTTCGGTTCTACTGAGAGAACTGGCCAATGCTGGCCATGTCACTGATGCGACACTGTCTGCTCGTGCTACACCTCTGCTGCATGCACTCACTGCTGCACATGCATACATCCTTATGTTTGTCCACACATGCAGAGTTGGACAGGTGAAGTGCATGCATGAAATGAAGAAAAAAAAAAAATTTATATATGTAAATTCATTATCTTTCCTGCTACAAGTTCTTCTCTTGTAACTCTCTCTCCTTCCCTCCCCCTCCCTTCCCTCTCCTCAGAGTGAAATCCGGGCGATCTCCGTGAACCAGTGGGGCTCTCAGCTGGGGCTAAGTGTACTAAATAAGTTGAGTCAGCTCTACTGCTCATTGGTGTGGGAGAGCACCGTGCTGTTATCCCTCTGCACACCCAACAGGTCAGCACTACACTCCACTCAGCTTATTCTCATCAAGCCTTCTGCATCCTTGTAGCTGAAACTGTGAATGTAATGGTTCCATGCCATTGACTGAAAACTGAAACCTGTATACTTTTAAAATAGACAGACCTGTATCACGATTCTCAAATGACAAAATAGCTTTCCGAACACCTGATTCAGCACAAATTTATTATATTAGTCAAGTGATGCCTAAGTCTCAGTTCTCCGATTGCAAATTGGCAAAAATGACTCCTTTGCTTATGATATTTATTTCTCCAAACTCGTACAGTAATAATGGTTTGACTGAATTGATCGATGATTAATTTTTGTCCCCCACTCAGTGCTTAACAAACCTCTTCTAATGCCTTTGGCAGATTTACCAATGATTCCCATTTGCATATTTTGATTTTCGATCTCAAGATGTACAGCAAAAGAAATGCTTGGGTAGCTCCACTCATGTGTAGGGCTTGATCAGTCAACTGGCAAAAAAAAAAAATTCCTATTGATTTTAGTATTAATTATAAAACGCACACACTATGGCGGTTCATATTTAGGGTCCTTGATGCACAATCTTGCCCATGAATCATGGCCTTTGTTCCAGGCCAGAGATGGCTGGGTTTTAAGTATTAAGTTGTTTTTGTTTTTGTGCAGTCTCCCTCCTGGTTGTGAATTCGGCCAGGCTGACATGCAGAAACTGGTGCCTAAAGAAGAAAAACCCTCCAGCAGCGCTGCAACTAGTGGAGGCCGGAGAACCGGTAAAAAAACACTGCCCCATGGTGATTCTGCATAAATCCTTCCCTATAAACCTCTGCTTAACTGTCTGTCCTCCTTTTTCTCTACCTTGAGTCTTAGTACTTCCTTTTTTGCATGCTTTTCATTCCTTACATATTTACTTGCCATTGTGAGTCTACCATGTCTTCATGCTCGACTAAATTCTCTCTGCTGGTGTTTCCTCTAGCTGAGGCAGAGGCTCTGTCTGTGGGTGTGGACCCCTCTGCACAGGGACTGCTGGAGGGCATGGGTCTGGACGGAGACGCCCTCGCTCCAATGGAGACGGATGAGCCCACAACCGCCGACCCAAAAGCCAAGTCTAAACTCACTCCTGCCATGGCAACACGCATCAAGCAGATCAAACCTCTGCTCTCTGGTCAGACCCTGCATCAGATTCTTTTTCCACATGGCTTTATTTGGTTATGTATTTTGCAAGTTTTGTCACTGTGGAAAAATAAACGCACAAAGACGAGTCATATGACTTGTGTTATTTCTAAATGAATTCAGCATTTCAGGCTAAGTAAATTCATTTGTTCTGTTTTTAAATGCTGTTTTGAAAAATGAATTTCAATGTAAATTTATAAAAGACAAAATAATTCTGTGGCTAAATAAACAGATTTTTCTGAATCATCAACATTTATGAAGTTTGATCCTGGTATAGTAACAGTTTACATCTCCCATGGTTCATGTGATACAGTGTTGTTATCAGTGTTAACACATAACTGTCAGTTGCAGGAGAAAATTATAGGATAACATTCAGATGTTGAATTCTATAAGAATAAAAATTAGTCTTGCTAAAACACACTGTTTTTGTACTTCTCGTCTGCAGCATCCTCTCGTTTGGGAAGGGCTCTGGCTGAACTGTTTGGCTTGCTGGTGAAGCTTTGCGTGGGCTCGCCTGTCCGTCAGCGCCGCTCCCACCACACAACAAACACGGGCACTGCCCCGACGCCAGCTGCTCGTGCAACTGCTTCATCACTTACTAAACTGCTCACCAAAGGCCTGAGCTGGCAGCCCCCTCCGTATACCCCCACACCTCGCTTCAGGTACAGTGTGAATAGCCCAGACCTGTAAACCTCATCAGTCTCCTTTTGTCTGCTGCTGTACGTGTTTGTTCTATTGATATGCCTTTTAAATACACTGATGTGTCTGGTTCTATTCAGGCTGACATTCTTCATCTGTTCCGTTGGCTTCACTTCACCCATGCTATTTGACGAGAGGAAGTACCCCTACCACCTGATGCTACAGAAGTTCTTCTGCTCTGGAGGCCATGATGCACTTTTTGAGTGAGTTCAGCAAGTGCCTTGCTATTCTTAACCCTGCTGTGGCACTTTGATATCATTATAATTCTCTAACCCCTATTTCCGTTGCCTCTGTTGCTCAGGACGTTTAACTGGGCATTGTCCATGGGAGGGAAGGTGCCAGTGTCTGAGGGATTGGAGCATTCCGAACTGCCTGATGGGACTGGGGAGTTTTTAGATGCTTGGCTAATGCTAGTGGAGAAGATGGTGAACCCCAGCACAGTGCTGGACTCTCCCCACTCTCTGCCTGCCAAGGTGCCTGGAACGACGACAACCATGCCACAGTTCAGCGCTCCACGTTTCCTCATCGTTACCCAGAAGGTGAGAACACATTTTTGAACTAAGTTCTAATGATATTTCTGTTGATGGACAATATACAATGACAACAGTGATTGACATTTCACTAGGGGTGGACAAATTCAGAAAAAGCAATAAATCTGAACAGCACTATTCTTTAGACTAACGGGTATTGTACAGTTCAGAATTTAGTAGCCTATGACGGTTTCACTATGTAGATCAAAAGCATCAATAGAGTTGTACCTTAAAGTTGGAAATTATAAAGCTGAGACATTTCACTCAGCAACACTTATATTTTGGCCTTTTTCACCAAAAACTGACCAGAATACATGTACCTAGGATGTAGCCAGCAAAAATGTATCTGTGCTGCCGTGGTTGTTTTACAACACGCTGTTAATTTTTTGCCTCTTTTGACATCCAGGCCGCCTTTAACTGCATCCGCAACCTGTGGAACCGCAAGCCACTAAAGGTATATGGCGGGCGCATGGCCGAGTCCATGCTGGCCATCCTTTGCCACATACTACGCGGTGAGCCAGTCATTCAAGAGCGTCTAGCCAAGGAGAGGGAAGGCACTTCTCGTGCAGATGAGGACGGAGGCTCTGGGGCTGGAGCAGCTAGTGGAGGACCAGGAACTGGAGCAGTTGGGGAAGGTGCTTCTGGGTCTGGAGGTAGTACTGGCACAGGTGGAGGCACTGCAGATGATGGGAGCAGCTCCACGACCCGCAGAGAACCACAGGTCAACCAGGCTCAACTCACACAGGTAAGGGTCCCAGCTCACAGTTTCTTTCTCTGAAGTTATTTCTTAGGTTTAGGGTTAGATTTAAGCCTTTTACTGGATATTGCTAAATACTAAATAGAAACTACATTGCTGATTCTGACAGTAGCTGTCTATAGAAGCTACATTATTTCAAACATAAATAATGTAAAACATATTTTTGAAGTTAGAAACACAATTTGAGGTCCTTGAGTTATATTTATATTCTATTTTACTAACCCACATCTTGGAATCTTGGTGCAGTTCATAAAACTACACAATACAATACTGACTCTCTGTCGTTTTATACAGCTTATAGATATGGGCTTCTCCAGAGAGCATGCTATGGAGGCTCTGCTCAATACCACCACCATGGAGCAGGCCACAGAGTACCTCCTCACACATCCACCACCGTTACTCAGTGCTGCTATTCGGGTAAGACACCATCACATGTTTGAATAAAAATTGCTTTGCTCCCACACACATGCACACACACAGGCAAGCATAGAGACACAGACATAAGGCTTACAATTAGTCACTTTGGCTTGTGTCACTAAAGGAATTCACCATGTCTGAAGAGGATCAGATGATGAGGGCCATTGCCATGTCTCTGGGTCAGGAAGTCAGCATGGAGCAGCGCTCAGACTCTCCTGAGGTGGGCAGACTGACACACAGGCATACAAATAAAGCTGTGTTTCAAATGGCATACTGTGCATATGATGTATACTGTCTACAACATCCGACTTTTGGGGAGTGTATTAAAATAAATCTATTAGCAACAAGAGGAAAGATCGTGGTTATATTTCAAGTAAAGCTACACCGTTGTTTTAAAGTCATTTGATACAGACAGTAAATTAACAGTAAAGAGTAATGTTTTTGGTGGCCTCCTTAAATCGTTTTCGGGTGCCTCCTCACATCAATTTTGGGTTAAAACGTAACGCAATTTGTAAATTAAAATGTATTTCTGACGGGACTGCTTTCACAAGTGAAATTAAATGGGTGGTATTGACTTGATGTATGATCTCAAGTGATAATTCTTACACTCTGCAGGAATCGTATGTAATATACAGTGTATATACAGGTGCAGGATATAAGTACACCATTTCAAACACAGCCTAACGGAGCTATTCAAATCTATTATTAGTTGAGAGCCCTTGTAGATTTTTTTTTTTTTTTGGAAATTGTCATCTTGAAAATTTGAGTCTATATGATGTCCCTGTCGACATAAATGAAAATTATTATACACTATATACTATAAAAACACACAGGCAGGTCTTTCACCTATCCTAGCTCTTATGTGAAACAATGGTGGGGTAATTCTGTTCGGTACGTGTGTGTGTATGTGTTTTCAGGAGGCAGCACGCAGGCGGGAGGAGGAGGAAAGAAGAGCACGAGAACGAGCTGAGGAAGAGGAGGCTCGCTGTCTGGAACGTTTTCTGGAAGCTGAGCCCCTGGACAGCACAGAGCTCCATGCCTTCACCGACACAATGCTGCCAGGCTGCTTCCACCTGCTGGACGAGTTGCCAGACACCGTCTATCGCCTCTGCGACCTGCTTATGACCGCCATTAAAAGGAACGGCCCAGAGTACAGAGACCTCATCCTGCGCCAGGTTGTCAACCAGGTCAGTCAAGCAATGCATGCGAATATTTCATACATACTACTTATGTATGAATGCCAGAATATCTAATGCTTTATATGTTATAATTAAATCTACCAAAGCCAGGATACCGAGTATCTGTTTTTAATAGACTTAATTATGCAGGCCTGCCATGTATCCGGGAAAACACCCAGGCATTATGATTACGTTTTGAGGCAGTGGGAAGTATGGATATGTGGGCAGTAGCTTTTAAGCGGCTAAGATTGCACATTTCTGCCCCCCAACCCCTCTTACTAATATAAAATTTGTGACTATTGTGAGGGAAGGTGTGTTTGTCGGTTGTTAAGAGTTGTGTTGTCGATGTGAACGTTAAAGCTGTGGGCAGATGAGTCATTCTAAAATGAACCATGAGCAATAACTCAACAAGCAGTCATGTAAAAGTTCCTGATAAAACAAACAAAAAAAATAGTGAGTGGAATTTATAGTCGTATAGGATTTCCTTTTTCTTTTTTTTCCCCCTTCTCTTTTGCTGAGTTCATTGCGAGTGGCGAGTTTCACCAGTGCAGTGTTACGTCAAGTCGAAGCTTTTATTGTAATCTCAATCATATATAGCTGACGCAGTAGAAACATTTCTCCTGGACCCTGGTGCTACAAAAAAAAACAACACAGAGCTAAGGACTAAAAAGTAGGTTGTCCTAGCTGTATAAAGTGCATAGTGTGCAGACAGACAATACAACACACAAAATAGCAGTTATCTTATTGGCTGATCTATGAAACATGAGTAAATGCTGTGTCGAAATGAAAACATTATAAGGTTCGAGGACAGTGGCACAGCTGCAGTTCACTCCATCTCCAGCAAAGTCATGACATTGCAACTTATCACCTGAAAAAAAGCTGTATAGTTTCATATGTGACTTAGCACCCGCCTTCATTCCTCTGTTTCTCCATGGTAGGTGTGGGAGGCTGCCGACGTGTTGATAAAAGCTGCTGTGCCGCTCACCACCAGCGACACGAAGACAGTGTCTGAATGGACCAAACAGATGGCAACGTTACCCCAGGCATCCAATCTGGCCACACGTATTCTCCTTCTCACTTTGCTCTTTGAGGTACACAAACACTTTTCATTAGCCTTTCCCTTAGTAAGGTTTTAAACTATTAAAAGTGTGCCCTGACACACAAATTACAGTATACAGTACACAAATCATGAATGCACGTACACGGATGTGAAAGTTACAATATTGGAATGTTGTGTTGCAGGAGCTGAAGCTGTCCTGCGCACAGATTGTGGAGAGTAGTGGAGTGCTGACTGTGCTGATTAAGCTGCTGGAGGTGGTTCAGCCTTGCTTGCAGGCAGCCAAGGAGCAGAAAGACATCCAGACACCTAAGTGAGTGCCAGCCATCATCTGGATGGAAGTAGTCCAGGATAGAAGGACACACAAGAATTTTGGTGTTTTCAAGCTGCCAGCTTTGAAGCCTTAAAGGAGACAGCAAATGTGTCGAGTTAAAAAAAAAACTCTTGTAACCTCAATAGAGGGCAGGGCAGACATTAAGGATCAGTGATAGATGTTGAATTGAAATTGCAATTACTAAAACGTACGATTCACCGAATAACAAAACATGAAAGTAGACTGGCAATGTACAGTTTAACATAACTCCACAAACATATGTAGCCTAACAGACCTAGGCCAGGACGATGTGTTGCCATCACATTAAGGAACGAAGCGCTAGATAGCAGCAAAGATGATGAAGGCTAGCAGGAGTGAGCCTGGTCTGACAAACTAATGTTAATCTATAGAATCAAATGAAGATGACCTTGCAGTCATGTGAAATTCATCAAACATCTTTAAATATTGTGGCTTTAGGAAAACTTCAACATGTCAAACCTGCTGAAAAAAGAAAGTGGCAACACTACAGACTAATACCAGCATCTGACGGTATAACAAACTGTAGTAGTTTTGCGGTTTAGCTAATTGGAACAGGGTCGAGCTTTTAGGCAGCCATTAATCTTTCATACATTTGATAGTGTCACACCATATGAGAGGAGCTTATGCTGATGCAAAGAAATAGGGGGTGTCGTAACAAAGTTTGGAGCATCTCATGCCAGTTTACATCTGCATATTGTCTGATGTTCCTTTGCTGTTATTTGTGCTGGTCTGCATTTTAGTTTAGGAATAAACTTACTTTTTACCATTTTTCTATTTGTAGATGGATCACTCCAGTGCTCCTGCTCATTGATTTCTACGAGAAAATGGCCGTTTCCTCCAAACGAAGAGCCCAAATGAACAAGGTGTGTGTGCAGTTGCAATGTAGTCTTTATTGTGGAATTTGGTGCATGGAGTACCCTAAACAACTGAAACTTTTTCCCTCATCAGTACCTCCAGCCTAATGGAAATAATTGGAGGTGGTTTGATGACCGTTCAGGCCGCTGGTGCAGCTACAGCGCGAGTAACAACAGCACCATAGACTCAGCCTGGAGAGCGGGCGAGACCAGTGTCCGTTTCACTGCAGGCCGTAGGAGATACACTGTACAGTTCAACACCATGGTTCAGGTGACTAAAACTAAAGATGTATTGTGTTATCTGACAATAGGTGCTGTATGTGTGACAAAAAAATAAGTATAAAGCAAATGAAAAAGCGCTGTGAAAGCAAACCATGTGTCCTTGGCCCTATGGGACTTAGATACCATGTGATCTGATCTGTTTACTTTAGGCTTTATTGAAAAGTAAATATATGGTAGATTTGTCTTCTTTTTTAAACAAATCTTATTTCAGAGGATCAAAAATTACGTTCTGAATAAATGCAATATGGGAACTAGACTACATAAGGTGCTACAGCTAGAGTTGTTCGCTGAATATTTGCTTTATAGATTGCATATTTATGTATGCAGCAGCTGGTGTGTTGTTTAAAAGATCAAGGAAGTGTACAGCATGCTTAATACGAATTCATTACAACTCGAAGACTATTTAGTTTCAAGAGATTACAGCACATTACATGATCAAAATTTTTTAGATTAACAATAATATTTCTACAATCTATATCTAACATTATCCGTTTTTTTGCAGGTAAACGAGGAGACAGGGAACAGGCGGCCGGTCATGCTAACAGTGCAGAGAGTACCCCGGATACCCAAACCTAACAAATCGGGCAATGCAGCTGACTCTGAGCGAGAGGAGGAACAGAGAGCCAAGAGTGAGGAGACCCAGGCTGTAGCAGGTTCAGGACTTGCATTTCACTTTATATACAGCGGCTCTGCAAATAAGCTTACTTTTGTTTGTTATATAAAAAATTCTTTTTGCCGTTACAGACCCAGCATCTGTAGCCGTCGAGATGGCCCCCCCTAAAGAGGAAACGGAGCAGAAGGAGTCCTCCTCATCTGGTTCTACTGCTCCTGCAACTTCTCAGGACTCCACATCCGGATCCGGTGGCATTGTAGTGCAGGGCTTGACCGAGGAGATGACCACCGTCCTGATCCGTGCCTGCGTCAGCATGATCAGTGTGCCTGTGGACCCAGACACGCTGCACGCCACGCTTCGCCTGTGCTTGCGCCTCACACGCGTCCACCACTATGCCATGATGTTTGCTGAGCTTAAGAGTACACGCATGATCTTGGGCCTGACCCAAAGCTCTGGCTTCAATGGCTTCACACCACTCGTCACTCTGCTTTTCCGCCACATCATTGAGGACCCGGCTACACTGCGCCACACCATGGAAAAGGTAATTTCTTTAAATGTTCCGGTAGGGTTTTTATGTATTCAGTAATATTTGAATGCATTAAAAGTAAAACATGTGCTGTAAAACTTCATTTCAAATTCATTCATATGAATGCATCAAGGTGAAAAATCAGTAACCATATAATGAATCACAAATGCCCTGTTGTTCACTGTATACGCTCGCTACATGAAGTACAGCAAGTCATACACAGTAACACAATATAATACTAGTATGTTAAAGCAGGGGTGTCCCGTCTGATCTGCAAATCTGCGGCAGTTGCTTTAGTTAGGCTTTCAGTAGACTCGGACGTGGCTTCTGTTCGGTCGGAATGAAAACCTTAAATAAAGCCGACCCTTTCCAGATAAGATCGGACACCCCTGCAGTAAATCTATTGAACAGACGCAAGTGCCTATAAATTTTCACTAGTTTTTTTCAATGCAGAAATTTAACAAAGTGCAAATACGCCATTTATAGCTTCATCTTTCATACATCAGAAGGCAAGGGTCATTTTTACCATTAAGTGGTTAAAATAAAGGATGTTGAAATCAAGTTGTGTATGCTGTCTGTTTATTTATTTATTTTTAATTGCTTCTGTTCCAGGTGGTTCGTTCTGCAGTGACAAGTGGAGCAGGAAGCACCACGTCAGGTGTGGTGTCTGGTAGTTTAGGCTCTCGGGAGATTAATTACATTCTGCGTGTGTTGGGACCAGCGGCCTGCCGGAACCCTGAAATTTTCACAGAAACCGCTAACAGCTGTGTCCGTATCGCTCTCCCGGCTCCGAGAGGGGCTGGAACAGGTATGACGCACATGGGGTTTTTTTCTTTTTTTCTTTTTTATTACAGAAACAGCATTTTTCACACATTTGTTCTGTGTATTTATTTACTATTTATAGTGGCAATACAAAAGCCTTAAGCTATTTTGTGGTGAGGTAGATTTACTTATTTATTTTTGCTAAGGTAAGAAGATGGAGATTAATGGTACAACAATGTAGGCTAATGTCTTCAAACAATAAAAGACTGTAAATGATGTCCAGCTATACAACAGTAGAATTTTTTCATTTTGGTTTGTTTGTTATATTTAGTACTATTTATGTTTGTGTTTAGTTTTACTTTGTTTTTCTTATAATTACTAATTTTTATTTCTTTATTAATCTGCCTCGCAATGCCTTAGCTTCAGATGACGAATTTGAGAACTTCAGAATTAAGGGTCCTAATGCTGTACAGTTGGTGAAGACTACACCTCTGAAGCTGTCTCCATTGCCACAAATCCCAGAAACCATTAAAGAGGTCATCTATGACATGCTTAATGCCTTGGCAGCATACCATGCTCCTGAGGAAGGTAACATCAATAGAATTTTTTTTTTTTCTCATTCATATACGCCTGTGATACAGACATATTACGATGCTGAGAAATTTTCTGTTTCCCCTTCATCACTCCTGCGTGTAGCAGAGAGAGGAGAGGAACGTCTGGTTACAGTCCCTGGCAGCCAGGACCTCTGTCAGATCCTACAGGATGTTGGTGATGATGTTTACCAGCAATACAGACTCACACGGCAAGGGAGCGACTTTGACTCCCAGTCTGCTTTCCACATAAATGTGAGTCTACATGCAAGTACAGAAAATTCACTCATTATTCAATAGAGCATGTGTTTTACCCTTCTTTTTATGAAGGGTCGTGTACCAGTATACGAGACATCTGTTCCTAAATTTTACAATAATGTTTAAGTGAAAACTACAGAGACAACAGATTTATTTCCCCTAAAATGCTGTTGTAGAATAGATTTATTGCCTGTTTACAAAAACCTAATTTACTGTGCATGGTATCTTAATTGAGACCATTTAAAGCCATTTGGTAATCAATTATTTGCTATAATTGTATAACGTGACACAATTCAGGAAGGAATTGTGATATCTTTACAACTGTAGCTGTGTTGTTGTGTGTAAATGATGGAACAAGGAAGTGATTTTCTGTTTTTCTTTTCAGACTCAGGTATTTGCTGCAGATGGTGCAGTTGCAGAGTCCTCCCAGTCTGGAACACCGCAGGGAGAAGGTAAAAACTTTCCCATGTACATTTACAGCCCTCTGTGATGCAACTCTTCTATGGATCTCCTTTTAAAAATTCAATGCCCACCCTGTGTGTTTTTGTTTTCTGACTTCCTCTTCCCCCACAACAATTCTCTAGCCTCAACTCCCGAGGAGATGCGAGAAGAGAAGAAGGAGCAGGAAGGTGACCGGGGAGGCTCTTCAGAAGAAAGCAGAGCGGCGAAGGCCAAGGCCAGCAAACCCCTGATGCCCACCTCCACTATTCTGCGGCTGCTAGCAGAGCTGGTGCGCTCCTACGTGGGCATTGCCACACTTATCGCCACTTACAACTACACCGCTGGCCAGTCTGAGCTGATTAAAGAGGTGGGTGGATGTTTACTCTCTTATTTGCATATTAATGTTGCAATCAAAATATATTTTGCATTTTTTGTGTATTTTAGTTTTCAAGCAATGTTTCTCCTGAAATTAAAATGATTTAAAATAATCGACAGACTAATATCCTACTAGATATAAGATCATCACTAGAATATTTTTTTACAGAATTCCTTCACATAGAAACCTGTTTATGGTTGATGTAATGATTGGTATAATTAGACTAATGTCATGTGGCTGTGTGTTTTCTTGCAGGACTGCAGTGTGCTGGCCTTTGTGTTGGATCATCTGCTCCCACACACTCAGAACTCTGAGGATAAGGACACCCCTGCCCTTGCACGCCTCTTCCTTGCCAGCCTGGCAGCAGCAGGCACTGGCACAGAGGCTCAGGTGACCCTGGTTAACGAGGTGAAGGCTGCTCTGAGCCGAGCCTTGGCAATGGCAGAGGGTACAGAGAAGCATGCTCGGTGAGTCCAGCTGTTTTTAAAGCCGTTACTAATCGGCACTAATAGTTAAGACAGTTAAGGATGATTATATAAGCACTTGTCCAGTTAAAATGATTAACTCAAAGACTGTAATCACTTAGAACTCTTACTGAGCATCAGATGCTTGAAATGTTTAGTTACTGTTTCTGAATGCTGGCTCAGTATAAACATTCTTAAATTATATGGAACAGTGGAGCTGGATGTGCACAGCTGTTAGATTTATTTTTATCCTGCTTGAACTCTTCCTGGCTTTAAAAGGAATTGAAGCTTAAATTCTTTTTTAACTGGAGCAGTTTTAAACAGAATAATCAATCACTTGGGTTTTTTTTTGTGTATTTGAGAATTATTTAAAAGTTCAGGAAATGATGCTAAAATCAAACAAGGCATAATCCTACAGTATATGAAGCTACGCTCTCTGTTTTTCTTTCCTGTGCAGAATTCTTCCAGAAGGTTTGGTCAGCATTCTTATTTTCCTGTACCTTAATTTGCTTTTTCGTCTCTCTGTACTCTCTGCAGGCTTCAAGCAGTGATGTGCATCATCAGCACCATTATGGAGTCATGCCCTTCCACCTCCAGTTTTTACAGCACAGCCACGGCCAAGACACAACACAACGGCATGAACAACATCATCCGACTCTTCTTGAAGAAAGGCCTGGTTAATGACCTTGCTCGTGTACCCCACAGCCTTGACCTGTCTAGGTGATGCCACACACACACCACAAACAGACTCTTGTTTGTCTTTACATTTGTTTTTATAAATTTATATTTTGATCTAATGCTGATTTGAGTGCGTCTTAGCCATTAGGTGCTTTTAAACTGTTGTTTGTGCTGTTCTTCGCAGTCCTAACATGGCAAACACGGTCAATGCTGCTCTTAAACCATTGGAGACACTCTCACGCATTGTCAACCAGCCCAGCAGTCTGTTTGGAGGGAAAGGAGGCTCCAGTAAGAGCAAGACTGAACATGATACTGTGGGCACAGCCAGGGACAGCAACAGTAATACGCAGGATCAAGGTAAGTGGTATTGCAGAATTATAAATATCTTAATATAGAAATAGACATTTTTAGCAGATGTGTGTAATGGTTTTAGCAGGAGATTTTAACATGGTTTGTCTGTAGGAGAGGCAGGCGAGGCAGAGCCAGTGGAAAACAGTCACCGAGGCCAGGCTACTGATGGGGATCTGATGGATGGGGAGGCAGAAGGGGACACTGTGGTTATCGCAGGCCAGCCAGAGGTGCTCAGCACCCAGGCTATGCAAGTATGTTCATCTTCATTATATGATTTATTCAATTCAGACAGTAGCTGGTGATAAAATCTCTGCACTATATATGTATGTATGCACTGTAATCAGCTCTCTCTCTCTCTCTCTCTCTCTCTCTCTCTCTCTGTGTGTGTGATTTCCTGTGTGGTCTGTTTGCCTTTGCAGGTGGAGAATGAGTTGGTAGATTTGATCGATGAACTTTTAGAAAGGGATGCAGGAACTGTAAATAGTACCATCATTGGTAAGCTCTTCAGATATTATATTCACAAAGTGTAAAAACTGTGTAACGGGTGTAGACAAAGAGACTGTTTTCACTACATGTGGGTTATTTATTTATTTAAGTCGGTCGCTCTGGAGACGAAGAATCTCAGGAAGATGTGCTGATGGATGAAGCTCCTTCAAACATGAGTCAAGCCTCCACACTGCAGGCCAACAGAGAAGGTAGGACAGGTTTTTTTGCAAGTGTGCAATCAACATGCTCACTTCAGAGTGTGTTTGGGGTGTAGGGTTTGAGAGAGGTAAATGAAATGTGTACTTGTAACTCTTATTGTAGGTTTGTATTGCTTTTTCCAGTTTTAGGATGTGTTATTGAAAAAGAAAAACTGACAGTATATTTCTAATGATTGTTTTTTCTAGAAAATTAGTAGAATTTGTGATTTTTAAGTCACATTCTAGCAGCTATTAAAAATATCTAGATGCTAGAAGGGGAGAAGATCATAAAAGTTTCTGCTTGTCTTGTTGCCTGTTAATTCAGGAAATTCTTTCCCTAACATTGTTGCTTTTTCAGGCATAAGAAACACAAATTTCTAGAAAACAGGCAGACTATATCTATTGAAGAATTATCTAATTAAATATTCAAGCTCTGTAAAGCTAAAAATATTGTTGGTATTAATAAACTCCTTCCATTTACTCCCTTCTATCTTTTAGACTCCATGAATATCCTGGAGCCAGAAGATGAAGAGCACACTCAGGAAGAAGACTCGAGCGGCAGTAACGAGGATGAAGACAGTCAAGATGAAGAAGAGGAGGAGGAGGAGGAGGAAGAAGAAGAAGATCCGGTATGAGTTTGGAAGAAATCAAAGGCTTAATTCTTTGTTTATAATTTTTGAAATCTTCCTCTAAATTTTTTTTTTTGCGCTGTATTTTCTTAATCAGGATGATGAAGAGGGAGATGAGGATGATGATGATGAAGGCTCAGAGATGGAACTGGATGAAGATTTTCCAGATATCAATGCAGCTCCACATATACGATTCGAGAGATTTGATAGAGATGATGACCTCATCATAGAGTTTGACAACATGTTCTCCAATTCTGGTAAGTAATTATAATAGTACAGTTGTGATCACTTTGAAAGTGTTACAGATGTGTACAAATGCTGCCCAGCTTGCTCCTCTACCTTGTGTAATGTGGGCGCTCTCTCTTTTTCAGCTGACATTCCACCTTCCCCAGGAAACATCCCTAGTTCACACCCTCTGATGGTGCGGCATGCTGACCACGGATCCCTCACCTTGGGGGGAACGAGCACCAGCAGCCGCTTGACCCAGGGCATGGGCCGCAGCCAGCGAACTCTTCGCCAGCTTACTGCTAACACGGGCCACACCATCCATGTGCACTATCCAGGAAATCGGCAACCCAACCCTCCACTCATTCTGCAGAGGTGAGACGGACTTCTGTCGCGAAGTGCTGCAAACCTTTATTGTTACTATGTGCAGTGGAAATCCAGTTACACACAAATGTGTGTATATATGTGCATTCATGTGGAAATACGCCAAGGAAATAAACTGTATGGGATGTTTAAAGGAAAATAATCATTGACTGTGTGAAGTAAAGTCCATTTTACCGCTGTCCATTTTAAGTGTTCGTCCTCTTATAACCAAAATGTTTGCCACCAAATACAATAACTAACTTGTATATTTAACCGTTTGTAGTTACATTTTTAAGCTTTGTCATCCGTTTTCCCCTCACCAATCTCCTCTTCTCTCTCTTGAAGTTAATAAGACATAAAATATAGCTTGTCATGTTGCAGAGAAACCACAAAATCTTCCACGCTGCAAACTTTGTCTGTTATTAAGTGCTGGCAAGAGTGCTGTTTTCTGAATGAATCTTTAATTGTATGTTGCAGGTTGCTAGGTCCCAGTGCAGCGGCAGACATCCTGCAGCTGTCGAGCTCTTTACCCCTGCAGTCCCGAGGACGTGCCCGTCTGCTGGTTGGCAATGAGGATGTGCATATCATCGCCCGCTCTGACGATGAGCTATTAGATGATTTCTTTCACGAGCAGAGTAATGCCGGAGGCCAAGCTGGTGAGTCAGAGCAGGAGTATGTATAACCTGTATGAAAAATGCTGAACCATTCCTGCAGCCTCCCCAGACTTTACTTTTTCCTTCATCTTTAGGCACCCTTTCAAGTATTCCTACAGCCTTAACCAGATGGACAGATGAATGTAAAGTGCTGGATGCAGAAAGCATGCACGATTGCGTTGCAGGTAAGAAAACTAAGCAGGTTTTATAAAATGCTGTTGCACTTCAGGTTCATGGGGGGATTCACAGTTCCAATATTCCACGTTTTGGAAATATTTTGCTCTGATTTGTGAAATGTATTTTTAACGCTTTAACTGAACCTTATTTGTTCTTTCTGCATCAGTGGTGAAAGTCCCCATCTTGCAGCACTTAGAGAGCCTGCGTGATGAGGAGCTGGAGGAGCGCAGGGAGAAAAGGAGACAGCAGTTGGCAGAGGAGGAAGAGGCCAAGCAAAATGAGAGGAGCACCTCGGCTGGAGAAGAGAGCAGGGAGCAAACGCTGCAGGTTCGTGAGAGGGGATGGAGGGCATGGGTAACAGCCAGAGGTTTGCTGGCGCAGACAGAATGTGACTCAGTCTGCTAAAGTAGATCAATATTTAATCAGAGTGAATGCATAGGTTTCAGCCAGTTTTTAGAAACTCTTGTGGTTGTATGCATTATATGGATGTCTGAATTTCTTTTCCCCGTGTATTTTCCAGGGTACTACAATAGGAACGGTAAATGGAGCAGGGGAGAACTCGGCAGGTACTCTAATTACTTTTACATTCGTGACAAAGTTCACGTGATACTATTTGTGTTCTATAGAATGAACCTTTGTGTTTTTGCACTGTTATGTCATACAGTCTAAATCGGTGTACTGGACCAGCTTGCTGCGTAAGTCTTTTTGCGGGCTGTGGGATGAGGTAGTAGTTTGTATAGTTTTAGGATCACACCAGATCTGGGAGATAACTATACAGCCTACTGTCTTTCCCACGGCAGTCGCTTGTCAACAGAATGTACTTTCACAATACCACCTGTCTCTACTCAAAGGCTGTGAAGTAATTTGTTTGTAATAGTTTTAACTGGCCACATTTATTTTTTACATATTTAATAACTTGATGTCATGATTTGTTAGTTGTTGTATAAGTTGTTATAGCAGGTCTTTCTGGCTGTGCTGTGGTGAGGTAGTAAGTTGTGTTGTTGGGGATCAGGATAGCGCAGCCCTCGAAGGAGATAACTATACAACTTACTGCCTTCCTCATTGTAGCCCTTGAGCCACATGATGTATCCGTACGTTGTATTCGATTTATGGAAACCTTGGCAATCTCTGAATGTTCCACTTGCGTATTCTTTGTCTTGAATAGCAGAGGGAGAGAGAGCTCAGGGTGGGCTGTCCTCATGTGTTGATCCACCTCGCTCATCTGAGGGCTTCCTCACAGCACCCCCTTCAGGAGACGTTACCCCCACTGCCCCTCACGAACAGGCGTTGGTTTCATTAGAGACAGCCATCAGTCAGCAAGTACATCAGCCAATCGCAGAGCTCCTGCTGGCTGACTCGCGTTCTGATTCACTCGGGGCACTGGCTGGGGCTGTACCTCAGCTTTCGGCTCCTGAAAGGGCAAACTGCGATGCAGAAGCCTCTCAGATGGAAATGTCGCCTGCCTCCACTGGGGGTGAGAGGGGAGGAGCAGTCTTGGACTCAGTTAGAGAAGGTAGATTAACTAGTAAAGTTTGTCTAGTTTGTGTTGTATATAGTGTTTAATGTGTCTAAGTTTGTTACTCATACTGTGAAATCCTGTGTGTTTTCTATTTGCGTCACTGTTTTGCATTAAGTGTGAAATTTAGTCTATCACATCTGCCTGTGATGAAAGAAATGATAATTATGTCCTGTTACTTAACACAGACTGTTGCTATTCCTCAGTCTCTCTGAGCCCAGATATAGCAGAGAGTTCTGAGCCTGTGCCAGCTGTATCACAGCTAGAGGGATCACCTATGGATACGAGCAGCCCTGCATCTGCAACACAGGAGGAACCTGCCCCTAGTTCAGCACAACCTAATCACATGTCTCAAGAACTGTCAGGGAGTGGTGAAAGTGGACTCACTGACAGGCAGACAGATGCAGATACAGGGTAAGCATCCTGTAAATATATGTTTACAGGTCATGTTTTGTATTCTTGATCAGAGGTGAATCTGAAATGTTTTTGGCCTTCTGTGATAAATATCAAACTTTCTCGATCATCCCAGCTCAACTTCTGTGTCGTCTCCTGGGGAAACCATGCCTCGGAGTGACAGTGCTGACAGTCAGTCCCAGGCCATCCAAGAGGAGCCCCTTCCATCTACCAGCAATGTGGAGGATGATCCACTTGCAGGTGTGTGTTTTAATTGGAACTACTAGAACTGGGAAAAGTTTTAGAAGTGTTCAGAGAATAGCAATACAAAATTAATATGGAATCTGGAACTTCTTATGAAGCAAGATCAGCAACCCTGTGTTAGTAGATTCTATCCTGTTTGCATTTCAGCATATTTTTTTGCTTACGTTTCTATGTGCATAGGAATAAGCCTGCCAGAAGGTGTGGATCCCTCTTTCTTGGCTGCTTTACCGGAGGACATCCGTCGAGAGGTACTGCAGAATCAGCTGGGTATCAGACCCCCCTCTCGTCCCTCTGTATCCTCTACCATGTCCTCTTCAGCAACTGCTGTACTGGGAGGAGGTGCCGGGGTGACCGAAGTCAGTCGAGAATTTCTGGCTGCACTGCCACTTGCCATTCAGGAGGAGGTTTGTCCGTGATTGATAGATTCTCTATGCTCTGCTGTAGAAAGTAGAAAGAAATGCTCAGTGCTGTTTTCAAAGCCTAATTTACAAATACGTCTGACCAAAGAAAAATAGTTATATTTTGCTTGATGTCAAGTTTTCCATTTTTTCTCAAAGCCAGAAGATTGAGACTGACATGTCTATTTATTTATTTATTTATTTATTTTGTGCATGGTCAGGTTTTAGCTCAGCAGAGGGCAGAGCAGCAGCGGCGTGATCAGTCTCAGCAGCCCCCCCAGGGAGACCAGCCCCTGGACCCAGTCACATTCATCCAGACACTACCGTCTGAGCTGCGTCGCTCCGTTCTGGAGGACATGGAGGACAGCGTGCTGGCTGTCATGCCTCCAGACATTGCTGCCGAGGCTGCAGCACTGCGCCGGGAGCAGGAAGCTCGTCAGAGGCAACTGATGCATGAACGCTTGTTTGGCCATAGTTCCTCCTCGGCCCTCTCAGCCATTCTTCGCTCACCTGCCTTCACCAGTCGTCTAGGTGGGAATCGTGGTGTGCAGTACACTCGACTGGCTGTGCAGAGAGGCGGAACCTTCCAGATGGGTGGAAGCTCCAACCACAACCGGTCAGTGTTAATAGGAGCTATTGGTTAAGAGCAGAAATTATTTGTCTTAATTATATTTCTTTGTCGGTCTCACCTTTTTACTAATCTGTAATCTATGAACTTTGCTTGCAGCCCATCTAGTTCCAACGTAGATTCCCTGTTGCGCCTCAGAGGGCGTCTCCTCTTGGACCATGAGGCTCTGTCATGTCTCTTGGTGCTTCTGTTTGTGGATGAACCCAAGCTGAACACGAGTAGGTTACACCGTGTGCTCAGGAACCTGTGTTACCACTCTCAGACACGTGGCTGGGTGATTCGCAGCCTGCTCTCCATCCTTCAGCGCAGCAGCGAGAGCGAGCTCTGCCTGGAGACAGCACGGCTTGACGAGGCTAGAGGCAAACGTGCACAAGGTCAAGGGTCATCTGCTGCCAGTAAGGGCTCCTCAACTTCCTCAACCTCTGTGTCCTCCTCTTCATCCTCTTCTTCCTCTCTGGAGCTGCTGAATCGAGTGGAGTCACGCAGCTCAAGCCAGCTCTCATGGCTCTCAGTGTCCATGGATGCAGCGCTGGGCTGCAGGACCAACATTTTCCAGATCCAGCGTGCCTCAGGTCGGAAGCATGCGGACAGACATTCAGCAGGAGGAGCTGTGGGCTCAGCGGGCCTGGGCAGTGGAGTTTCAGGAACTGGAGCAGGAGTCAGCTGCTCAGGAGGAGGAGGGTCTACAGTGCACATTCACCCACAAGCTGCCCCTGTTGTGTGTCGACATGTACTGGATACCCTTATTCAGCTGGCCAAGGTGAGTGAATTTCAGTGTGGATTTTTGGGGGTTGGGGGGGCTTAGATCTTAGTATGGATTAGCTTCCTTGTTTTATTTGGTATTGTATGTGTCAGTATTGACAAATACTTTTTTTTTTTTTGCAATTTAAGTGTATTTTTAAACTATAATATTGTTGTAAGATTTCTTAAAGTGGTTTATTTTTGTTTTCTGCAGGTTTTCCCAAGCCACTTCACACAGCAGCGCTGTAAGGACCCTCAGTTATCCTCTTCCTCCTCTGAATTGGACTCTCGCCTGTGTAGCAGTTCTGCCTCCACAGCTGGTGGAGGCTGTAGATCAGGTGGTGGTAGCCAGACAAATATCTCTGGTGTTCTCAACACCCCATCCTCTACCCACAATTCCCTAAGCTCCTGTACAGGTACTCCACAGTCCTTGGGCATCTCCACCGACTTCTGGGACCTCCTAGTCAAGCTGGACAACATGAATGTGAGTCGTAAAGGCAAGGCTTCCATGAAGACCGTGCCTCTGGGGGCATCTGGTGAAGCTGAGGGAGCTCAGTTGAGTTTAGAGGCTTCTCCACTGGGCCAACTGATGAACATGCTGTCTCACCCCGTTATCCGCCGCAGCTCTTTGCTAACTGAGAAGCTCCTGCGGTTGCTCTCGCTCATCTCAATCGCTCTGCCTGACAACAAGGCCACTGAGGTGCCAGCTGGCCACCCTGTGCCGCAGGCACCCTCTGCTGTTTCTGCAGCTCCCGCGGCTCAGGCCACTGCCGGATCAGTGGGTACGGTGTCTAGCCAGGGCGCAGCAGTAGGAACGGTGCCAACATCTCAACCAGCCTCCACCGCTACTGCAGCCACAACCACAGCTACTGCAGCTACAGGCACCACCCCTGGTATGAGGGCTATAGATATGAAGTTTCACCTTTTTTTTCTATCATGATTAATAGAAAAGATGCTGCCAAATCTCTGCTAAATCTTGTTCATGATTGTTTTGCATATAACCAGTGTTACACTTCTCATCAGCTGATTTTCTTTCAGCTGATTTCATTGTCATTAATTTCACTATTACATAACTTTTAATTATAAATGCTCTCCAAAAGCTTGTTTTTGCCAAGATATATGATGAGATGTATTTGACTGTTCTCGATGCAGGAAAACAGAAGGCAAGCGGGAGCAGCACAGACACTGACACAAAGTTGGCCTCTACTGGACTAACAGAGAAACAGCTGCAGCTCTCAGTAGAGGTTTGTGACCATTTATACATCTACCAACGCACAAACCTAACCTTCACGTCTAGATTACTTGGTTTCTCTGACCCAGCAACAGCAGTGTGATTAGGAGACCCCCTGATGTGTGTGTGTGTGTGTGTGTGTTCTACACCAGGTGCTGACGTCCCACTCATGTTCAGAAGAAGGCTTGGAGGATGCTGCCAACATCCTATTACAGCTGTCTAGAGGGGACAGCCAGACCCGAGACACTGTGCTCAGACTGCTGCTCAGCGGGGCCCGCCACTTAGGCTACACGCTCTGCAAACAAATTGGTTAGTACAGCAGTACTCTTTAGCTCATTAGAGCCTATGCTTAATAGTAACAATTTACACGTCTTATTTTGTGGTCTGTGTTTAGGCACTTTACTGGCGGAGTTGAGGGAGTATAACCTGGAACAGCAGAAGAGAGCACGGGCTGATGCCCAGTCTCCAGAGGCGGCTCATGAAGACCCCTCCATCACTGCTCGCCTCAAGGGCAAGATGACCAGCAGGTAAGAGGGGAGCCTTTTGGTCTTGGAAGGAAAAAAAAAGTTATTCACAAAGCATTTATCTTTTTGATTACTTTAAAAAATAACGTTTTATGGTAGAGTTGTGTGGGATTGATTCATCTCACTACCATCCACTCCCAGAGGAATTTTGCCCAGTCCCAGCTCTTATTTGCCAGTTATTATTTTTGGCAGCAATATTTTGTAATGAATTTATGTGGCTTCATTTCCCAAAATGTTAACAAAATAATCTCATTCAACAAAACAAATTGTTCCTAACCAAAATAAAGCAGTGATGACATGAATGCAGTAACTATTCACATGTTAACAAACATGGCTTTGTTTTTGAAGACTGCTTCTGCAAAGTAAAATTTGTTGACATTTGCCACATTTTTGCTGTCCCAGTGCGCACATCTAGATTTCGGCTCTTCAGCGGCTCACAAAATTGCCAGATTTTTTTGGTGACTATACTGTCTATGGCTTGCTTACAGGTTTGACGGCTCAGAGAGTGTGGTGATTGTGGCTGCACAGAAGCGCACGTTGGGTGGCCGGGAGCTCCAGCTGCCCTGCATGAGCTCACTTACCTCAAAGACCTCTACGCAGAAATTCTTCCTGCGAGTGCTACAGGTCATCATTCAGCTGAGGGAGGACACACGCCGCGCCAACAAGAAGGCCAAACAGACAGGAAGACTGAGTGCGTGAGAGAGAGAAAATAGGACATTACACTGTTAAAGCTCTTTAGGTTGCTACTGGATTCAAAACATTTTAATTAATTTATTATTATTACCATTATTCATTTAGTAAACACTTTTATCGAACAAGTTAACTGAGTAATTAAAATTTCTTCTTTGGCTTCATCTGTGACAGCTTGCCATTACTGGAGTTCTAACTCTGAATAATCTGGTCAGATCCTGATTCACTAAGCCACCACTGCTAAAAAATCCCACAAAATCATCTTAAGTGGTTAAAATGGTATAGTTAAGTACTCTCGGGTCAGGTTCTGATGTGTAGAAACAGATATGTGGCTTCTGACTAATATTGATTGTGTGCTGTCCTGTCTGCTGTGCGGTTGCAGATTCCAGTAGTCTGAGCTCTACCAGTAGTATTCAGGCTGCGGTTCGCCAACTGGAGGCTGAAGCAGACGCCATTATTCAGATGGTGAGAGAGGGGCAGCAGGCACGCCGTCTCCAGCAGGCTGCCCCGCCCTCTTCGTCCTCCTCTTCCGTAGCTGCTGCTGCTTCTGGATCGTCTGTGGTGGCTGGCCATATCCCCAGCACTGCTGCAAGCAACAACCCGCCCGCCGGCTCAGCCAGCTCTGCCACGGTTAGCATGGGCCGCATTTACAGCAGGCACACTGCTACTCACACTACTCACCACATTACGAAACACCCTTAATAAGCAGATGGAATAATAATTGTACTGGATGATGTGAAAAAACTCAGCATAATATTTATGAGGAATAAATGATCTCAGCAAAATGTGTAGCAAAACTTGATAGTGCCCTTGAACACTGATTATCCTAGCTCCCCTAGATCTATACACCAGGTTCTCTCCACCATTTTGCACTCAGGGATCCAATTAATTGTAGCACAGGTTTCTTTGCCTTCCTTAAATATTAGTCTTATTATTCATATGTCTGCATTAATTTTCTGACTGTTTAAGCCATAGAGAATTTTATTCCTGGTCGTTCGACTCGAACACACCTTTATTAACATCGCTAGTGTACTCAAGGCATTATTTATTAGTTATTGAGGTTTGAATTAAGCTCATTTAATTCACGTGACCAGTCAGACAGGCGAATAACTACAGCACTCAGGAATAAATCAATAACTGACAATGATGGGTTGTGATTTTCACCGCTGTAAGAAAATTGTTAAAATCATGGACTTCCTGGCTATGCTTCACGGACCCCACTTTGAGAACCGCTCCTATACACCTACAAGTATTCTGTATGGTTCGTACGCCAGACTGATGTTTCCTACCACTTTTTTCAGTGTATTGACCTTATGCCTCCAATTTGTTTAAATGCACTTATTCCACCACATGACTCTGCAGTCTGTTCCCTACATTTCAAACAATCACTGCATTGTACATGCAATAGCGACTGACAGCCTGATGTTTGTGTACATGTTTATGGCTTTTGTGGTGTTATGAATTTTGAATGTGCTTTTAGCTTTCCAGCCTTGTGTTTATTTTGGCTGCCTGTTATGGCTGAGTGCTTTGGCCCCTGCCCCAGCACCTCTTCTGATTTGTTTTCTTTTAATGCATGGTCCTCTCACTGAAGATGTACACTGTTGTTAACATAAATCCATCCTTGTTCTCTTATTAAACATGCTCTTTACAGCTGTTTATGTGGAAGCTCATCTTGGTTCATTTTTTTTTTTTTTTTTTTTTATGTATTAGTCGGAGATGCATTCTGCAGCAGAACCTCCAGCAGCACAGAGAGATGACTCTCCCATGGACGTAGACCAGCCCTCGCCTCTGGAGCAGGACCAGGCCCCATCTGGTGAGTTTTCACTTCACTGGGTGTCCAACTAACACTTCAGGACAGTAACCCTTCCTGTTTTCTGCTAAATAATCAGTTTAGCCAATGGGTTTAGAATTAATTTATTAGAATTTGTTCTACTGTTATCTGATTAGTTGTTGGTTTAAGAAAATAAAAAAATTATGGAACCTCTGTGTGTTCAGGTGAGGAGACCACTAGCCAGCAGGAGCAAGAGGAGCGGCTACCCGATTTGCCTCTTCTGAGCGAGCAGCTCTTACTGGATGAGCTGTGGGACATGCTAGGCGAGTGTCTCAAAGAGCTGGAGGAGTCACATGATCAGCATGCTGTTCTAGGTAATCATGAAACACTGCACATGTCTTTCTGATAAAATAACGAAACCAGATTGTAAATTCACACTATGGTTTGATTTTTAAAGTCTTGCAGCCTGCAGTGGAGGCCTTCTTTCTGGTGCATGCTACAGAGCGTGAGAGCAAACCACCTGTGCGAGATACTCGAGAGAGCCAACTGTCCCACATCAAAGACGAGCCACCTCCGCTGTCCCCTGCCCCTCTCACACCCGCCACCCCATCCTCGCTCGACCCCTTCTTCTCCAGAGAGCCCTCCTCCATGCACATCTCCTCCAACTTGCCTCCAGACACCCAAAAGTTTCTCCGTTTTGCCGGTAAATTCAGCACGTACATCACTATCAGAGTTCGTGAGAATTTGTTTTTGAAGGGGTGAAAAATACAATTTCAGTAATGAGCATTAAAAGAGCTACTATTGTAACCACTTATGAAAACACAATGTTTTAGAAGTTACATGTCAGCTTTTATTAGAAAGTATTAATTTTTTTTGTGTGGATGTTTTTCCCACTTGCATAGTTTTAAGCTCTGCTGTTTTGCTAAGATTGCTGTGACTAAGTGAAAAGTGTAGAACAGGATAGGATTCAAAGGTTCTTTGTAACTAATTACTGATCATTGATCTACTTACTCATATAATGATCTCCCTTTTTTGCTTTCTAAACAGAAACCCACAGAACAGTGCTTAACCAGATCCTGCGCCAGTCCACCACACACCTGGCCGACGGCCCTTTTGCTGTCCTGGTGGACTACATTCGTATTCTTGACTTTGATGTCAAGCGCAAGTAAGTCACACGTGAATTGCCTGTAGTGTTTTTCCTTCAGGCTTGTTGAGTGCCCCTGGGCTTTGGACCTAATGTATGTGTGTGCGCCTCAGGTATTTCCGTCAGGAACTGGAGCGCCTGGATGAGGGTCTAAGGAAGGAGGACATGGCTGTTCATGTGAGGAGAGACCATGTTTTCGAGGACTCGTACAGAGAGCTGCACCGCAAGAGCCCAGAGGACATGAAGAACAGACTGTGAGGGCTTAATAGGGAGCTGCTCTATTAAACTACATTTTTCTCATTTTCTCACCAATTATCATTGTTGCATAACCTGAAAGAATATGTAATAGAATATAACTCTTTCTTACGCTCTTTTTAAACGTTTCAGGTACATTGTGTTTGAAGGGGAAGAGGGCCAGGATGCTGGTGGTCTGTTGAGAGAGTGGTACATGATCATCTCCAGAGAAATGTTTAATCCCATGTACGCTCTGTTCCGCACATCACCTGGAGACCGGGTCACGTACACCATCAACCCGTCCTCTCACTGCAATCCTAACCATCTCAGCTACTTCAAATTTGTGGGTCGGGTGGTGGCCAAGGCTGTGTACGATAACAGACTGCTAGAGTGCTACTTCACACGCAGCTTCTACAAACACATCTTGGGGAAGAGTGTTAGGTAGATTGTTTTTACTTAATAATAAGCTGTTTTATTTAATAACAATTTTGAAGAGACTTTTTTTTTTTTTTTCTTTGGTGGTAAATTCTGATTATACAGTTTGGTATTTAAGTCATAGTTGTTAATGTGAAATTGCACACTAAACCACATTGTATTTTTGTTTAAATGACACATTTTAGGTTGTTTGACTACTTCATACCTGAGCTGAGTGTAGAATTTTCATTAATGAAACTTGTGTAATGACTAAGCCACCATGTTGATATTTTTTTTGCAGGTACACTGACATGGAGAGTGAGGATTATCCTTTCTTCCAAGGCCTGGTCTACTTGCTAGAGAACGATGTGTCCACACTGGGCTATGAGCTGACATTTAGCACTGAGGTACACCACATATAAACTGCTGAATGGTGATTTATAAATGTAGACACGCACACACCACTAGACTAATACATGGAATGATTCCTTTCCCGTATTTTATAGGTCCAGGAGTTTGGTGTGTGTGAGGTGAGGGATCTAAAGCCCAATGGGGCCAATATCCTGGTGACTGAAGAGAACAAGAAGGAGTATGTGCACCTGGTCTGCCAGATGAAGATGACTGGTGAGCTTTACATCCACAATCCTGGTGTCAGCACATTCTGCAACTTTTCAGCATATCAGGAAGTGAAGACCTGTGTATTTTGTGTTAAATTTGTAACCCTGGTTTCTTTTGTTGTGGCTGAAGGTGCAATTCGTAAACAGTTGGCAGCCTTTTTGGAGGGCTTCTATGAGATTATCCCCAAGAGGCTCATCTCCATCTTCACAGAGCAGGAGCTGGAGCTGCTCATCTCAGGCCTACCGACCATTGACATTGATGATCTTAAGGCCAATACTGAATACCACAAGTACCAGTCCAGCTCTATCCAAGTAGGTCCACACACAGGGTTTAAAATGAAACAGGTTGTGGAGTAGAGATTACAAATCCATTTAAATGATTTACCTCAGAGTCAAACGTATAAGCAAATTATAGTGGACGAGACAAATAATTACAGAATGAATAAATAAATGTTAACTTATACAGAATGCCTGTTCTAAGCAGTATTCTTTGTGGTCATCATGATTTAAAAATATTTGCATGTGCAGATCCAGTGGTTCTGGCGTGCACTGCGCTCCTTTGACCAGGCAGACCGTGCCAAGTTTCTGCAGTTTGTCACGGGCACGTCCAAAGTGCCTCTGCAGGGCTTTGCTGCACTGGAGGGCATGAACGGCATCCAAAAGTTTCAGATTCACCGCGATGACCGCTCCACCGACCGCCTGCCCTCTGCACACACTTGGTAAGCTTTAAAAAAAAAAAAAAAAAAAATGTATCTGCCATACAGAACCTTAGTTAACAAAAAAGCTAATACCTTAAAATCAGTTATTGAGATGAAGTTGTTAATGGCTTTGTGTTCTGTCTTCTCTCTTTCTCTCTCCAGCTTTAACCAGTTGGATCTCCCAGCCTACGAGAGCTACGAGAAGTTGAGACACATGCTGCTGCTGGCCATTCAGGAATGCTCAGAGGGCTTCGGATTGGCCTAAGGACTTGTCCTCAATCCACACGCGCGCGCACACACCCGACACTGATTTAGACTCACAAAATGTTAACTTATGACACACACAAACATATTCACACTATTGTAGAGACGGCCAAGACCAACTCCTTTCTAATCCATGTAAAAGGACGACTGAGCGAGTGAGACAGACATATTGACCTTGCCTACTACACGCAAAGCCTCTCATTGACACACAGAACTGTATTTTTGGTATATTTGTGTGTCTCCCATCCCAATTAAAATGCCGGCCGGAGAGACGGTCTGGAGAATTTACGTGGACTAATACAAAGACATTTTCCCATTTAGTTTGTTTTCTCTGTAAAAAAAAAAAAAAAAAAAAAAGGTTTGGGAGTTTATTATGTTTAATCATTTTTGTTCCTCTCTGGCTGTTAAAATAAGAAGGTTGCTTGTGTGTGAAAAAGATGGCTATAAAATTTCAGGGTGGGATTGAGAAGATTGTCCTCTGTTGCTAATGTGTGACCTCACTAGCTTTGAAAATGGGGAGCTGAGGGCAGCTGGGGGGAGGGGGGGGGGGACGGGTGAAGTTTAGAGTTTTGATGAACTTGCAAAAAATGCAGGGACTTTTCAAAAGGTGACATTTTTAGGCAACTTTTGTGGTATTTTTGGGAAGGATCACACAGAGATTAGTGAAAGTGAAGGACTGATAAAGAGCCACAGGCCTTCTGACATGTGGTTATGAGACTGCTGAAACAGCAGGTGAACAGAGAATAAATTGCTACATAAATAAATGCATAAAACGGATATCATTGTGTCTACTAAAATTGTTTCAACCAGTAGCGATGATGATGAGAGAAAATTTCTTTGTACAGCACATTTAACAGAGTTATCACATTAAAAAAAATGCAGATCTAGATCCTCACTGAGCAAGCCAGAGGATCCTTGAGAGAAACTCATCTGTGGAACTTTTTGGATTACAGTCAGAGTGGGTCAAAGCTGAAATGTCCTTGGTCAGGAAGTTTGTTTTTAAAAGTTTCCTTGATGTTGTCTTGTATGACTAAAGATTTGAGGTTCATGCCGGTTCGGACACTCGGATTAGATACGTTTTGTACAGAAAGTGTTTTGATCTACTCGAAGATCTTCAGCGGTTCAGTCCTTCTGGTTTCAGAGCTGACCAACTGCTCTTTATGCTGTCAAGTGGCTTGATTTATCCAACCATAGAAATGGTGACTTCATCCCTGCCGTGTGGGTTGCTGATGATCCGGATGAGACAATGGCATAGTGAGGTCAAGCACGCTTTACACACACAAGCACAGAAGCTCAGCCGTTTATCATGTTTAATACACACTTTCAGATTATTAAGAGAAGCCGGTTAATTGATTTCCTTCTGTAAATCCTTCCCCTCCTCAGTCTGGTGGTGTGCCCCTGTGGTATCGCGCTCGTTTCACTCGGGTGTGTCTCATTACGACACGTGGTGAGTGGTGTCTCCTGGCCATCTGGGCGCCACACTAATGTCCAGCCACTGCTCATGTCAGGATAGTTCATCAGTAGGCTGACCACAGCAGCTTTCCTCCTCCTTATTTCTGTTTAATACATAAAGCAGACAGCATGGCTCCACCACGCCTGCTTGGTGGCTCTAAGCTCATTAAATTCAAGGTGAGAGAAGGAGTTTATTGAAGTTTGGAATAAATGTTTTCCCAAGTAATATCATTAGGAGTTTAGATTTATTGGAAAGCTAAATTTATCTCAACCCCTTTCTGCCTTCACTGTGTGTTCAACATCTCTCTGTAGATCATATAACTTTTTTTGGCCTCCCTCTGAGTTTAATCAAAATCTTTGCCGTTGTCTTGTGTGGGGAGGAAAAGAAAGATGAAGAATGTTTGCCCCCTCTTAAAGGTGCAGTGCGGTTTCCAAATTTAATCCTGAATCATTTCAAAATACTAGTGAAATTTTAATGTGAAGTTTTGCCATGCAGTGGAACTGGTTAATGTCAGGCTTTCAGACTTTCAGGCTTCTGTTGACATTTTCTCCTGCGTTGGAAATGAGCTTCACCCCCCCATTGAAAACAAACCTGATCAATCCTGCCGCCTGTCTCTTCAAAGATGATCTCTCCTGCTTACATGCTTTCAACAGTGGAGCTCAGGATTTCATCTTCAGGGGGAAAGATCCACCTTGAATATCCATACCTAATAACTACGATTCATGTTTATGATTTAGTTCAGAGGGTTTTGTGTTTTGAACTCATCCTTGCTTCATCTCTAGATGTCTACTTGTAGTGATAGGGATGCAGCGGCGCTTTATTCGTTTAGTGTGTATAGCATAGACACCTCGTCAGTACACTGTGCTTAAACAGATCTGCTTAGAAAAATTCCCGTTTTGTGCCAATCCCAATATCGGACACAATCCTCTCTGAGGGTAATGCAAAGAGATGGATCATGTATAAACGTCGCATGCAGAGATGTGCTAGAACGCAGTCCTCCCACAAGCAAACTACACTTTGTGCTGTGTGTCAGATGAGCCCTGGTTGGTTGCTTAAAATTATGCCTATTATTGCGTTGGTCCATGGAGGCCCCACCTCACAACTTACAGGACTTAAATGATAGATATATACTGGATTTCGATACTAGTTTTGATAGACATTGACCACTGCAGACCGGGAACACCCCACAAGAGCTGCAGTTTTGGAGATGCTCTGATCCAGTGGTCTAGCCATCACAATTTAGCCCTTCGTCAAACTCGCTCAAATCCTTACGCTTGCCCATTTTTCCTGCTTCTAACATCAACTTTGAGGACAAAATGTTCACTTGCGGCCTAATATATCCCACCCACTAACAGGGGCCATGATGAGATGATCAGAGTTATTCACGTCACCTGTCAGTGGTCATAATGTTATGCCTGATAGGTGTATAACTGCATTGCATTATGAATCAGATTAATGACTTCATTACAAAACAGTGGGAGAAAACCAGTGAACACGACAAATATCTCAATATAAACAAGGCAAAAGTGGACTTTTGGTGCAAGTTTAAATTAATTTCAGTCATGGATCAATCCTACATGTGCTGCACCTGCCTGCAGTGGGCTGTTGAGGATTTGCATTTTTATCAACACATTGTTTCTGTTAGGAAGCGTGGTGTAGATGTTTTACATCAAACCTGTAGAATTTAAATCTGCTGAGCCAGGAGAAATATATAAAATGTCATGTGTGAGACAGATGAATCTCGGACTGCATTGAACACTCTTCACCAGTAGGGGGAGAGCTTCTGTTTGAGCCACGCTGCATTATCTCTTATTGCTTCAACACATCAAAGTATTTGCTCTTAAGGTGTGTTACATAATATGCGCTAATTGTACGAGTCCATCCAAGGTTGCATAAGCACTGTTTTACTTTCCTTCCTCAATTATATAATGCAGCTTCTAGTGATTTCTGCTCGGTCTGCTCAATAGTTATTGACTAGTTTATAATAAATAATGCAAATGCAGCCAAGTTGTTGAGGAGGTGTATTACTGATGGAAAGGTAGAGTGAGTGTGAATTCAGAGAGAGAGAGAGAGATAAAGGTGGGAAAGGAAGTAAAGCCTCTCATTCATTAATGAGGAGATGTTTCTGAGAAGGGGCCATAAAGCTTGGTATAAAACCGGTGTGTTTATGGTGCACTGAGTATAAATCAGGAGCATTAACTTTCCTGATGAGGGAAATTGAGACTTGTACAGCAATGCTGCAAAAGGAGTTCATTAGTCTAATGGCCTTCATCATTTTTAATTGCCTTCATAGAGATATTTATACTGGGCTGTGACAGTTCACTATTTCATGGAGTACTGAAAGATCTTTTTTGTGTGCTGTTTGTAGTGAAATGATCCTGTTCTTGTCTACATTGGGTGTGTGTTTAGTTTACGGGTAGCTGATTTTCGCTAAACAGGCTAGCCTACAAACTAGCAAAACAGGTTCAAATTAGTTAACTGGAAAAGTATGGGAGTGAGTGAAGGCAACACATTATCAAGCTATTGCCAAAAGTTTTGGGACACCCCTCCAAATCATTGAATTCAGGTGTTGTTTTTCAGGGGTTGGGCTCGGCCCCTTAGCTCCAGTGAAAGGAACTCTTAATGCTTCAGCTTCATACCAAGACATTTTGGACAATTTCATGCTCCCAACTTTGTGGGAACAGTTTGGGGATGACCCCTTCCTGTTCCAACATGACTGCACACCAGTGCACAAAGCAAGGTCCATAAAGACATGGATGAGTGAGTTCGGTGTGGAGGAACTTGACTATCCTGCACAGAGTCGATAGAACACCTTTAGGATGACTTACAGCAGAAACTACAAGTCAGCCCTTCTCGTCCAGCATCAGTGCCTGACCTCACAAATGTGCTTCTAGAGGAATGGTCAAAAATTCCCATAAACACACTCCTAAACCTTGTGCAAAGCCTTCCCAGAAGAGTTAAAGCTGTTATAAGCTGTTATAGCAGCAACAGGCGGACAAACTCCATATTACATTCATGTGCATTTAAAGGCAGACGTCCCAAAACCTGTGCCAAAATAGTGTATATACTGTTCATCTGTGAAGTACCTTTTTTCTATTTATGGTTTGCCAAACGAATCCACCTCCAACACATCAGACGAGAAATGTAGCTGCAGCACATAATTGATAATCATGTTAAAATGCAGGTAAAGCGTTACAATAACAAAACATGAATTATCATGCACTAAATGCAGTGGAATTAATACTTAAATAACCGACGTAGAGTCTTCTGAAATCATACGTTAATAATAACCACTTTAATTACATTAGGTCATGTATTAGTTGTAAAGTAAATTACACGTGCTATAAGAAAGAATATGAATTAAAGGTGCGACATTCATCGTTGTGGGTAAAGGAGCAGAGCCGTGCCCCTGAGCCACCCAGAGCAGGTACTAGTACTACAGTGGGATTTGTAGAGAAATTTATGGAGAATTAGGTGAAATAATTAGCGTTTATTAATAGTGCGTTTGTCTGTGTTTGATAAGGAGAATCAATGTACACATCATAAGCACTGACAGGTGAAGTGAATAAGACTGATGATCTCCTCATCATGGCCCCTGTTAGTGGGTGGGATATATTAGGCAGCAAGTCAACATTTTGTCCTCAAAGTTGATGTGTTAGAAGCAGGAAAAATGGACAAGTGTAAGGATTTGAGTGAGTGACAAGGGCCAAATTGTGATGCTAGACCACTGGATCAGAGCATCTCCAAAACTGCAGCTCTTGTGGGGTGTTCCCGGTCTGCAGTGGTCAGTATCTATCAAAAGTACCCTTTAAGTCCTGTAAGTATCCTTTAAGTCCTATAAGTTCCAAGGTGGGGGCCATGGAGACCGCACTTCGCAACTTACAGGACTTAAAGGATCTGCTGCTAAGATCTTGGTATCAGAAACCACAGCACACCTTCAGGGATCTAGTGGAATCCATGCCTGGGAGGGTCAGGGCTGTTTTGGCAGCAAAAGGGGGACCAACACAATAATAGGCAGGTGGTCATAATGATATGTCTGATCGGTGTAAATGATGAAATTATACCATTTCTATCTAGTGATGATTGTGTACACAGGTTCATACTGTATAACAAATTGTATGAACGCTATGAATTTATGCACGTTTAATTTATAGAGTATTTTGATGTACTGACATACTTAAACCCCTAACAGAAACAGGTACTAAAACATTTAAACACCATTAAAAACATGTATTAACATGCATGTGGTCGATATTCACACATGAATCCATAAGACTCATGTCGTAGTTAAGGTTTGCTTTTCTTTTGTGGATAATTAGTGCATGCCTTAACTCCACTGTTTGGTCATATTTAAATACGTATTAACTCAGGTATTAGCGCAGGATTATTCTTTAGTAAATTTTTTAGTACATCAAATCTTTAAGCAGCATCTCTTCCGATTAGTCACTGTGATGAATAATGGAGTAAATTAACAAATTGACACACCTCAGAAAAGTTGATTAAAGATAAAGTCATCATAAAATCATCATAGATTTTCAGCAGTGCTGTCTTCAGACACGCGACAAGCTAGAAAAGCAGGACATTAGGAGAACATGACATTAGGAGACTAGCTGCATTGCTAGTCTAATGTATTGTGGCAAACATTTACATTTAATTCAATTTTCTCGATCTTGATATAGTCAGTGATCATTCTGCACACGGATTTTTGTCTGCACTCTGCACTCACGGACATTAATCAGCAATTTCTTGGGCTCTGAGTTCTTCCTTCTCTCACACACACACAGATGATCGCTGGGAGTCTTAATGACGTCAAACCTAATAAATTAACTTGGCATGTAGATGGATCAAAGCCTAGCCAGAGCGCTATAAATCATTCCTGTTGTGTTCCTCTTTCTCCATGTCTCTCTTCTTCTTTTTCACTCTGCAGTGCTTGCTTCCTGTGCTGGCGCACGATAATGTGAAGCCTCAAGAGACCCACACTAACATCAAACCCTGTCCTACTTTGTGTTGTGAAGACTCCACTCTTCTACATAGAACAAAATCTGATTGTGTGTGAGAATGAGAGAGAGAGAGAAACCCTGAATAACCCCCAAAACTAGAGCTCACTGTTTCTGTGAGACTCCTGCAGACAACCGGAAGATCTGTTGGATCTGGTGTTTCTCATGCATGGTTGACTTGTTTGTTACGGTTCTGAGGATGCTAAATGATTTTAATTCAATTAATTTAAGCTGAAACAAGGTCATTTGGTCAGTCAGACAAGCCTCAGGCCTCATTCCATCACTGTTCTTGGCATCGCTTCACCGTACATCAGTGAAGGCATTTAGAAAGCACTGTCTGGACTTTTTACTGATTGGACTGGACTGATTTCTAAAAGTTACTGAGCGCACTTGTTCACAGGGGTTTGTTACCTAATATCTACATGTGATCTGCCAGAAGAGTTTGAATAACACTGCTCCAGAGGGAGATAACCTAATTTTACTACTGGAAAAACTTCTTCCTTGATTTTTGAAGAATAAATACAACTGCTTCTGTAGAAACGAATAAAAAAAAAAAAAAGATTTTTACATTCATTTATTTATTTATTTTTCTACATTTATTTTTTTATTATTTTTTATCATATTTATTCAAGTTTTATACATTTTATACAGTATATTACATTTTATTTTATTTTTTATCATTATATATATATTTTTTAATCTTTCTTTACATTTCAATTTATTTTCTGGCTTCCACATTAATTAATTCTTCCTATTATAATTAATAGTCAGCATTACCTATAACTTCTTGTGTCTTCTGAGGGAGGAGCTGTCTGAGGATGCAAAGAAGGGAAGCAGATAGATGGATGAACGCTCATTGAAAGAAACAAGATGCATGCAGCAAATAAATACAGTTTACTTCTGCTACATAACACGCACTAACAAAGCAGATTCAATATGAAATGATGCATTTTTAATGAAAGAAAAATAAGCATTGCTTGGAATTTTCCATTTGCCTTCAGTTTACATTTATGGCATTTGGCAGACACCCTTTTCCAGAGTAACTTACATTTATCTCATTTATACAACAGGGTTATGGGCCTTGTTTAAGGGTCCAGCAGCAGCAGTTTGGTGGTCATGGGATTCAATCTTCTGATAAGTACTTCAATGCCTTAAACACAAAGCTACCACTTCCCTGCTTCCTAATGTCAACTAAACAAAACATTTCAAACATGAAGTGTACACTATATTGCCAAACGTTTTGGGACACCCCTCCAAAATCAATGAATTCAGAGGTTGGGCTTGGCCCCCTTGGTTCCAGTGAAAGGAACTCTTAATGCTTCAGCTTCATACCAAGACAATTAAAACAATTTCATGCTCCCAAATTTGTGGGAACAGTTTGGGGATGACCCCTTCCTGTTCCAACATGACTGCACACCAGTGCACAAAGCAAGGTCCATAAAGACATGGATGAATGAGTTTGGTGTGGAGGAACTTCACAGAGTTCTTACCTCAACCTGATAGAACATCTTTGGGATGAATTATTGCAGAGACTGTGAGCTAGGCCTTCTCGTCCAGCATCAGTGCCTGACCTCACAAATGCACTTCTAGAGGAATGGTCAAAAATTCCCATAAACACACTCCTAAACCTTGTGGAAAGCCTTCCCAGAAGATGAAGATGAAGCTGTTAGAGCTGCAATGGCCAAATCCATATTAAATTCATGTGGACGTAAAGGTAGATGTCCCAGTTTTGGAATGGCTCACAGTCTCCGCTCTAATTCATCCCAAAGGTGTTCTATCAGGTTGAGATCCGGACTCTGTGCAGGACGGTCAAGTTCCTCCACACCAGATTCACTCATCCATGTCTTTATGGACCTTGCTTTGTGTACTGGTGTGCAGTCATGTTGGAACAGAAAGGGGTCATCCCCAAACTGTTCCCACAAAGTTGAGAGCATTAAATTGTCCAAAATGTCTTGGTATGAAGCTGAAGCATTAAGAGTTCCTTTCACTGGAACTAAGGGGCCAAGCCGAACCCCTGAAAAACAACACCTGAATTCAATGATTTGGAGGGGCGTCCCAAAACTTTTGACAATAGTAGTGTAGCACACAGTGAAATAGCTCAGTGCTATAGGACATATAAGCAGTCTTGGAACACCGCTCTATGATGTTTATATGTTTCTTAAAATATTATGAAGCAAAAGAGGTTCATTAGAATGTAACAAAATGGCATTTAGCTCCATGGCTGTGGTAAACTCGGTTTACTGTCTGAAGCCCACACGATTTTCTTTTAATTCAATTTCTCAGGGTGCTGTAATTAGATTTGTTAGGACTCGCTGGACATCAGAGTTGTAATTGACCAAGAAGTGCTTCAATACACCAGTGCTTAATGCCTTGCGAGAATTTGCATAGCCATTGCTGTTTTTCTTAAGCTAGCATATTAGCCTGTGAAAAACAGTATGCTTAGAAGTTTCTTTGTAACCCCTGTAGCATCATCTAATTCTGGATAAAGTAGAAGCTACATTTTCTGAAAAGAGAGTGTGGGCTTGATTAAACTGAAAGGGTTTTATCACACCTCATGTAGTATAAGTGACATTTTATCCTGAATAGCTTACTTTATTACGCAGGCTGTTGAATGTATTGTTTAATATGCAGACCTAACAAATAGAGAGCTTTGTGATACGCCGTTATCTTTCTCGTTACACTCCTAGTACTTGAGTGTTAATTGCTCTCCCTGCTAAACAATGTGAGGTACCACTGTGTGATTCACATATAGAAGTAAAAAACAAAAAACAACCCATGGCTACTTGGCTGAGAAAGGACTCTAACGCTCTAACACAGTACAACTCATTTGACTGTAAATGGGACAGTAATTTATTTATTTTTTCCCAATTATTTTCCTCTGCGCATTTTCTTGTACCGTTGATCTTCTTTCTGTGTTCCACTTCCGGAACCGAAGTCATATTCAATACAAGCTTTTCATCTCCACCATAGAACGATTTGGTTTTGATCGTCTGAGGTTACCTATGGTTACCTTTGCAAATGGTTTATTCAAATCATCTGCGATTTGCATAGGCTTTTGTTGTTCCACCTCACTTCACAGGGCTAGAGGTGCAGCATGTGAATCAAGCAGCACAAAAACATTACCTAAGCTAAAACCGGGCAAACGGAAATCTGGGGTTGGTTTCTGATTGGTTCATGGTGTGTGTGTGTGTGTGTGTGTGTGTGTGTTTATGGTTATGTTTTCAGCAGCAGGTGGTCTGGCCTGATTCTGACCCCCTGAGATGGCAGGATTCAGGTCAGAGTTGAACAGAGATCATGAGAGATAATCTGGATCTGATACAAAGAGATCAGCTCTGTAAATGTCGATTCACAGACGTGCAGCGTGACCTTTGCTATAGACATCCACTGCCACTGCTCTCTGACTCTTAATCTGATCATCAACAGCGTTTGCATGTCTTTACAGCAAGAAAGCTTTGTGGGGAATGATTCAGTATAAGCGTTTTCTCCCACTGATCTTTTTCTGCTTCACTCCTAGTCACCTATTTGGGAGTTCTTCTCAAATCAGCTGATTAATTTCTTACATTCTTAGATTTGTTATCCCTTGTCTTTCTATTTTGTCTTCTCCTTCTCTCTAGTCGTCAGGCCTAATTCATCGCCCTTCCCTTCCACCGGCGAAGGGAGGTCGAGAAGAACATCAAACATTTCCAGCACAGCCCTGCAGATGCGGCATAATTATGCGCTAATTAGCAAAGCCCATATCCGACGTCTGACTTTATGGCGCTACGGTGTCTGCTGCAAAGCCTTCATGCCTCATGTCATCTCTCCTCTTGATTGGATTTCCCCTTCATCAGCTTGATCAGGCCAGTATTGAGCAGAGAAATGATAGAGCAGAGACAATAAAGGAATGGTCCATAAGCAGAGAGGAGAATGAAGGAGGGAGGGGATGAGGGCGGTAGGGAGAGGCAGGGAGCTGGAGAGAAAGGGTGATGTCACCTCCAGCCAGCAGCGAATCAGACGCAGGGAGGGAGAGAACGAGCCTGAGAGGGTGTGTGTGTGAGAGAGAGAGAGAGAGAGAGAGTGTGTGTGTGGTTTTTTTTCTAGCACTGCAGCATCAGCACGTACAGGCCACCATCAATTTGCTGGAGAGGAAGACGTGCAAAGACCTCACCTCAAGGAAGGGAGGGAAAATATCAAATAAGGAAGGAACGTGTGTCGAGGTAAGAGGAGTGTCTTTTACTGAGAGCTGCAGAATTAAGAGCTATAGAATTTTATACATTGCATGGGAATCAAGGATGCAGTATGGTATGTGTGCATCATGACAACTCGTCCAGTATTGTACTTAAAATCATTTAGTACACGCTTGTTGGTACTAAAGACGGCTGTGTGTTTAGATTTCCAAGGCAAATGCTTAACGAAGAATTTGCATGTCATGTGAATAATAAAGTGTTCCCATGGCATAAAAAGTAGCTGATGTGTTTCCACCTGAAAGAACAGTGAACTTTTGAGAATAGAAAATAAAACAAACAAACAAACAAAAAAAAACCTTTTTGGGTGTAAACTTGGGTATTTTCATGAACATGGATCTGATGTAATTCATGCATGCAACAGGGTTCATCTCATGTTTTGGAACGGATGCATCTCTGATACACATAGTTAGAAAACTATAATCTGTGACTTAATGATTAAAAACAACACTAAGCACTGGAGGAATGGCTAAAAGGTTCCTTCTTGAACACTATTTTCATCTTTGTGATCTGATATTCCTCTGGATGTTTTCAGAATTTAGTTCTTGCTCCACTTCTTTCTCTCTGTCTGTTCATTCATCACCCTCCCTCCTTCTATTCCACCCCCCTACCCTCTTGCTAATTGTGTTAACCATCGATAATGATTGCTCCACTCTCTCGTGGCATCCTGGTCATTGGTCTCGAGTCGCTGGAGCTCCTGTCTGCTGCAGCCGCTGTGCAGGTCCAGGGTGTGTGCACTAAAGCGCTAAAGCAAACAGTGCCAAACTAACTGCATTTTATTTGTATTATGGTTTATATATAAACATTAGGCATCCAAGAGAGAGATATAATGATGCACTGGGGTTGGCCTTCATTTTTAGCATTTATTCATTTATTCATTAATTCTCTCATTTCCAGAGGCGCTTAAATGCATGTCACTCACCTGGCAGAGCTCCAGCGTGCAAGATCCAGGGTGGGTCCAATATAGAGTGTTCAGATTGCTAATAATCCACACTGTAAACTGGGATATAGATACAGCGCATTGTGTTGTTATTTCTGAGCTAGATGTAATGTACACGAGCTAAGAAATTCCTGTTGCTTCCTATGAAGTCTGACAATAATACATGTACATCACCCTGTAATCAATAAGGCTTATTATAGACTAAGGATATGTTTGAAAGCTTGCACGGTCGTTGCACGTAAGCAGTCTTTCGGTTTTTTCAAAGAATTTACCATTCCTCCACCTGCAGGATGAAAGCATTGTCTTGTTGTGAGGCAAAATATAATCTGTCCTCTGAGCAATAGGCTTTAATTGAGCCGTGGGCCAAAACAGACGGTGAAAGAGGCAGGGTGGGGTCACGTTTGACAAGCAAGGCCACTCCTCAGGCTGGTAATATATGCGCACTCAAATCCATCGTCTGACGGGGATGAAGGGTTCAAATGGATACCAGCAGTGGGGGAAGAAAAACCCCCCACAACTGACCAGATTTAGTGTCTCCCTTCTAGAACAAGTGTGACACTCACGTGCTAAATCGCTATTGCATGCAGGAGTGGCAGAGAACAGTGTTTGAGCGAAGTGAGAGCATCTGCTCTCAATCTGTCTGTTCCAGAGGAATTCGAGGGAGACGTGGCATGGCACGAGAGCCCCCAGAGCAGCCACCTGTTATTACCAGAGGGCCACCATAACCATGCATGCATGAATACACACACACACAGGAGAGAAAAATCCAATCCAACATCCTGCTTAAATTATCCATGCCCAGGGAAAAGATATTGCTACTGCAGCTCGTATTGAGACTCGGGTTGTGTTAGGCAAATGCATTTGTAATGGCAGTAGTGTGAGCTGATGGGAGAGGAGAGAGATGCCGGTGGCCTGCAGGTGGGACACGAGGACTTGGAGGACGAGGAGAAGGTGTGAATAGTGCTGAAGTAAAAGCACAGGATGTGTGTTCGACCCATTCTGCACATGCAGACAGGAATCCTGGAAGATGGGACGTGAACGCAGGCTTAAAAGCTTGTCCGGAAGCCTTTAACCGAAGGGGGAAAGTTCAGAACAAAGGTGAAGGAATTTGCAGCATCGTCCTAAATGTCAGTCATAATACACATGCATTAGTATAAGTAGCAAGCATCAGTGCACTCTTTTCCTTCTTAATGCCTTTTCTGCCACAAGTATTGGTATTTATTTATTTATTTATTTATTACTTTCTTATCTGCCATTCAATCACAATCAAAATAATGGCGTATTTGAGAATGAACTGCGCAGACAAAGGCCATAAAGATGAAACCAATCCATCAAGAACATCCATTATGCAGGGCCAAATATGCAAATGAAATTAATTGAATTGACGCTCGTTTTGAATCTGTCACAGCATCCAAATTCACTGAAAGCTAAAAGACCAATTTGGCTGCGAATCAAAACGAGTCAGTTTTCTAAACCCCGCTATAACTCAGGTCCAAGAGACTTCTCCGCAGACTGATAAACGCTACTTCTGTGCTGAGTTCTCACTTTAATTTTCTTTTTTTGGCCCTGTGATCTCAGAAGTGCTGAGCTGATAGGACGCTGGAATAGTAAAACCCCTGGAAAGACAATAACTTTCCTTAATGAAGGAATTGTGCAAGCGGCGAATGAAAGGATGAGGTTTTAGAGATCTACAGAGAAAAAAGTCAAGAAGTCCTTGTGTCTATCTCCTCTGCTGTTTAATTTCCATGACTCCAATTTCCTTCCTGCAGTGACCGAAATGAAATGATCTCTTTGTTCACTGAGGGCGCAGTGAGTCATCCTTGTCTTCAATCTCTTGCTATCACTCCTGTCCTCTGAATGGAGCATTACTGGCTCAACACTGGAATCAACTTAGCCTGAATCCCTGTGTCCTTACTGATGAACTGGAGTATTGTTATCTGATGACTGGTCTATTGAGAAGCAGTCTGTCATTATTCTTTTCTGAAATAGAACAAAATTTCCCCAACTATAAACAGAACAGCACGTAGATTTTTGATGTAGATATTTGAACCATGATTTTTGAGTATATTGGTAGAAGAATGTTGGACATGGAGCTGCCAGGCAGGAGGCAAAGAGGAAGGCCAAAGAGGAGGTATATGGATGTAATAAATCAGGATATGAAGCTAGTGGGTGCGAGTGTTGAGGATGCAGAAGATAGGTGGAGAGAGATGATTCACTGTGGCCACCCCTGAAGGGAAAAAAAGCCCGAAGAAGAAGAAGATGAAGGTTTGAACCATGATTTTTACCATGCCGCTCATGGATTCTCAAATCTGAACATTTCAGAAGGTGTTGATTGAGTTTCTATAACAGTAGCTCAGATAGTTATGCTGTAATTTAAATCGCTTCTAATCATTTCATTCGTTCACATGGACGGTGTATCACAGACAATACAGTGAATCAAAACATAAAATTTTAAAATACTGTTTAGCAAAGCAAACACATACTCGTTAACTGTTATGATTTCCGTGCGTTATTTAACATTTATGGAGGGAGTCTCCAGTGTCAGTGCTTTGTAACAGTCAAAGGTAAAACCTATAAGTTTTTATAAGTTTTCCTTCATGGGAAAGTCTCCATATTGGAAGGCTTTTTGCTTTACTGTGTTTCTGAAACATAAAAAGCTGGAGTCTTATTAACTTCAAGAGAAAGTAAGGGAATGGCTTTCTAGCTTTCTAGCTGCTATAATGTAAACTGATAAATGATAACAAGATCTAACTTATTGCTCAGACAAAAACACTTTTCCCTTACACTGTTAAAGGAAAATGCATCAGGCTGCATTGCATCATCCCATATACAGAACTATAGAGAATATATGACACTAAGCCATAGAATAAAAAAAGTCATTTGTTTTAAAATGCTTTTGCGTCTAATGCACCATACGGCTAAAACGTTTAAGCTAGCAGCAAAGACGTCTGTTTGTTTTTTTCTTGAGGAAATCTCAAGTCAATCCTCACTGGGGAACCAAAATCCAGGGACACTTTCAAATTGTCCTGTTCTTTCCTTTCACTTGTTCTCTGTTTCCCCCCTCATCGACAGACACATTATAGCTTCATGTAGAGTAACTGTTTTGAATGATATCATCAATAATTCATTGATACACAACTGATGAGCTCCAAAGGCATTGTACTGTGAACAACAACTAACCCCAGAGCTGATCAATGGAAAATTGTTCAGAAAAAGAACCGGATCTCTTTTTGAGTCCAGTTTTTGAACACTGTGTTCATTTCAGGTCAGGATTGAGTATAGTTCGTTTATAAAGAACTATATAAAAACACCAAACACACTTTGGGACCCAAGTGTAGAAATGATTGACATTTCATTATTTAGTAGCAGTAAGTCTGGTTCATGGAGTATAGCTAGCATTAGTGTTATCTTTCACTAGAATGCTAAAGAAAATGTTAAGCTATTAAAAATCCTGTATTGTACATTGAGATTTCTTTTTCCAATGCCTTTTTGTTTACGTGTAGGAGCTAGTACACTGCCCACTGGACAAACTGGAATCTTGAATCATGTGTGTAACGCATCCCTGTGGTGGATGAGTATCTTGGCTTGGGATAAAAATGTATACAAGTGGGTGGTTTAACTGGAAATGTAGGAAGACAGTTGGACAGAATGTATCAACATAATGGAAAATGGATAAACTTACCCTACTTCAGATTTCTATTGACTTGATTAATTGACTGATTGATTGGGAACATTGATTACGTGATACAGTTGTTTCTGTGGTTCCATTGTTAATTCCCAGGATGAGATTTTACTGCATGTTCAAAGCAGAATGCCATGGGCGGAGTATAAGAACAGTGTACGACTGATAGGAAGGTCGAAGTGTGTGTTGTGTTACAGGACTGGCAGGTGCCTATACACACCTTGTGAAAAGTATGGATGGAAGTATGGTACCTGGTGCCGTGAGCGATATATTCATTACAGCTGGATTAGGAAGAGCGTGGGAGGAGATCAGCATGCTGGCTGGCAGTAATCCCTATACACACAGTTAATTTAATCTCACCTACTGCGCATTTCCAATTTTTCCACCGCAACCCACCAACCGGAGCGTCGGAGCATCTCTCGGCAGGGTTCGGGGAAGTACGGGTGTGCCAGGATGGAGGAAGGAGAAGAGTTTGAGGAGGGCTTTCTCATTCCCAAGCATCACCGCACGGGGTCTTGGGAAATCAGGACGCTCCTTATGGTGTGCGAGAGAACAATTCACACGCTCAAGCTGTCATTTTCAAATACGTCTGAATCTATAATACACTAATTCTTCTAGCGTTGGCACACGAGTCATGGCGAAGAAAAGAAAATGATCTCATATGCCCAAGCTTTCACATCTTGTGCTGTAGATATTTGCATAACAGTTGTGCATTGCTACAAAAAAAAAGGGGTTATGTAATGCTAAAATATTCACAAACTCCTGCAGATTTCTTCGAAGCGGTGCTATCACAATTCAGGACAACATTTTCCCCATGGTTTTAAGTGCTTCTGTGTATTCGAGTGTGTGTTTTATTACTACACTTATTTTTTTTTTTGAGCTTGTACTTGTTATGCACATCATTTCCAAGTGTGCGAGGTAAACCAGGCTGAACCGAACCCTGCGTGGAGTCTTGTCTGTTTTGCAGCAAAAAATAATACCAGGGATTTTTTTTTTTTCAGCACTGTTGCCAGCCAAAAACCTCTGCTTTACTTCAACACATCAGGGAAACCGCATGAGATAAACAACCACCTTACTGTATGTAGTAGGCAGCACAAGATGAAAGAGCATTGAGGAAGAGATGGAGAAGAGGGAGTTGAGCTATAAAGAAAAAAACCCCCAAAAAAAACAGGCTACTGTGTACTGGTAGCAACACAAGAGTGCGCTGAAATATGAGCGAGCCAGCTGGAGTGAAAGAAAAAGAGGACGAGAGAGACATGGATGAGAAAGACAACACTAATAAGCCTAACGAGGTGACTGTGCAGTTAAGCAAGCGAATGACCCGAGGCAAAAGAGGCTGGCGGCGTTTCAAGAAGGAGCTGACGACGGGGTGCACATTAAGTAAAGAATGAAAGCTCACTGTGAGGGGGCTGGGGAAATGATCTGAGAGAAAATGAGCTGAGGAAGAACGTAAGGCACGGAAAAAGGGCGAGGTTAAAGTCGGGGCTTTAAGAAGTACAAGGCTTGAAATGGTGAGAAAGGGAGAAATAGGGCCTGATTCGGCCCATTTAGATGGATCTTTATTGTCATAAATTGCATTATGAATCCCTTTTCTGAGAGTTTCTGGCACTGGGTATCATCTGACTTCATTGCTTGCCTAATGTAATAAGCAGCTGATATTTCCATCTCAAATATTTCCTTTCTTTTTCTTTTCCTCGTGTCCTTAAATGATCTGTACATATTTTTTAATCTCTAGTCACCATATTTGTAGCATATATAAAGCTGTTAGTGCAGCTGTTGCCACCAGACTTGGGTTATGTGCAAACATGTTTTTGGTTCTTTTCTCAGATCTGGGAAATGTGATGATCATCATTCATGTATGTGTTTATGGAAATCACACAATTTAGCACAGTGGCTTAGTGGTTCATGCTTCAGGGGTTTCCTCAGGGTACTGCAGCTTTCTTCCCTGGTCCAAAGACATGTGTTTGTTGGTTCTGTTGTCTGTGAGATCCAAGGGTGTTGTCTGTCACCTCCAGGGTCTCCTTGACCCTGTGTAGGATAAGAGGTACAGAAACTGGATGGATGGAATATTGTGGACAGGTACAAAGCAGTCCCTTGAACTATTTCTTTCTCTGAGATTTTCCTAGTGCGTTCCATTATTATTATCAGGGGCAAAGTGGTAGGGGTCATTGTATCAAAATCTACTTCAGGTTTTTTACATATATAGAGGGTGTCCAAAAAAATCCAAAAGCAATGGAAATACATAGAGCAAAATCTGCAAAATCATGACACAGTGGCTGTGAGCAATAAAGACAAAATTAAATATAAATAGTTTTAACCTCATTGTTTTCTGGCTTTTTGGAAATGCAGTAGACAGAGGCATTGAATTTCACCATCATTCCTTCATCTTCAGGCAGCACTTGATCCTGAGCAGGTTCGTGGTGGATCTGGAGTCCATCCCAGGTACCCTGTACACACAGCAGGAATACATCCTGAGTGGCATTCTGGTCAATTGCACATATACACACACATCTCTCAGCAAGAGTCTGATTTAAAGTCGCTATTACACCTAATTGAAGTTTTTGACCAGTTGAAGGTAACCAGAGAACTAGAAAGGAACTTCTTTTGCCATGAAGATTTCCACACACTTACTATTTGGACCATGGTGATGAACCCCATATCCTTTAATCTGTAACATTACACACATGATGGATATCACGTATCATGATGATTTATTCAAGTATCGTGATTGTCACAGACAACACAAGTGTTGATGCCTCCTGCTATTTAAATGTCAAGAATGAAGATGACAAATGATGACTAGCTGTGCTTAGTCACACACACCCATCATGAGAGCACACACAAGCCTCCTGCTGTTTCTAGAATAGTCCTTATCCTCACTGCCGCTGACAGGCTAATTAAAGTGTGCATCGTTTCTGCATGAAAACAACATCGTACAGGACATTCACAATATTTACACTGGGTAAAGAGAGAGTACTTTCCTCCAGGCTTACAAGACACGGAGAGGACTTGCACTTGTTCATGTAAACACATTCTTCTTTCCTTCTCTCTCCTGGCTGCGATCTCTTATTTTGCCTAACGCAGTTGGCGAGTTTTCCTCCCGCAGGGAAGTCGCAGTGGAAGCACCTGTCGGCTTTATTTATAGGGATTATGCATGCTATGCTTTTCTTTCTCTCATGTGGAAAGGGACTACAATGAAGTGTAAATTCCCATAACAATAGCGTTATTAGAACTGTCTCTAACACACATGTAGACTGTCTCTCGTGGAAAGCCGTTTCTACTGCAGTTCCACTGATGCTCTACATGGTGCAGGGTTTTTTTTTATTTTATTTTCTCCCTCAAATTAACCTATAATCAGAAATCCATTACCGTGTAATATTATCGGCATATTAGCAATTTGATCTCTGGCCATTTTGCTAATTAGGAGCTTGTAGGAGGTTTTTTAAAACTAATTTGGGGGGGGGAGCAGCTTGGCTATGCGAAGGACACATTGACCTGTCATGTCTGACCTGGAATAAATTACAGATGTCATCTTGATGCCATAATTGCATTTGGGAGTGGTCAGTCTGTTGCTTTACTTCGATCTCGCCCATCTGCTTGAGTGTTTGGTTGACTGTCCATGCAAAATAGTGTATAAAAGACCTGAATATTGACCCCTCTGTATTGTATTTGTAGCATTTCAGCTCCCTGCATTTGCAATGAAAGGTCATTGCAGTTTCCTTCGTTTCTCTCTCTCTCGCTTCTATCGTCTTCTCTCTGTTTGCTCCGGTGTGTGTACGCTTTGCCCCAGCAAAGCCACAAGTCGGGGCCGTCTACTGCTGTCGTCTCTCATCAGTGTGGAGAGTGAGACAGAAAGACAGAAAGGAGAAGTGGAGTGCTGACCCGAGCTGGTCGTCTTCAGGAGGTCATTCTCAGAAAAGGCAAGCGCAAAAGAAGGACAGAGAAAGACCGGTCAGACTGTCCTCACATTAACACTGTAAAGAAATAGAGAAGGAACACCTTTTGTACAGCTCCTCTGCTTGTGTGTGAGGTTTTCTTCTCTGCAGAGCACTGAGGTACTGTATATGTAGGACAAGGACAAAAGGTTGCATGGCAGTTTGTTGCGTCGCTCCCCATGTGGCTAGCAGGTTGATTTTTCACTGAGAAGGATCTGCTTTCATTTGTTCAGTAAATTGCTGAGGTTTTATGGCAGCTATAGAGGTGTGTGATGTGCTTTTGATGTGCTTTTCCAGCCGGTATCACTAATAGCAAGATCAGCTGAGATTAAAACGGAATCCCACAGCTCCTCATATTGGAGGCTTTTACTGTTAGATTTCCACACAAAATTAACTTCCCAAAGTCTGGAGCCTTTATGGTTTTTCCAAACAGTGGGAGGTTCTTGGGTTTCAGATGCAACATCTAACAGAAGTGGTGGTGAGGGACAGTAAACAAATGAAAATGTGTGCTGTGGTAGTGTTTGTTAAAAAAATGATGTCACTCTGTTATAAAGATAAGGGCTTTTGTATTACCTCATGTGAGGAAGATAATATGGGATGACACCATCTGTGCAGTGTTGTATACCAAAGGTATAAACATGTTGGGGGTGTATTGTAATTGCGATGGAGTTACGTTATTATCCCAAAGTTGATTATTTCCTATACCAGCCACAGGACTATTACCATAATAATTTATTGCAGTTAGATTACGGTCTAAGATGCTCTTATAGAAATTTAATCAACAGTAATACCGTCTGACCCACTGAGCATTCAACAGTGCTGTGGAATAAGATAGATTAGAAAGTATATATTCCCTAGAGACAGACTTCAAGCCATCGAGTTTGTTTAATAAACAGAACCAAAAATTGTTGGCTTTATGTAGCCAACATAAGCTTGCATGGACTTCCTTATTTGGAGTATATTCTATCTATCTTTCTATCTATCTATCTATCTATCTATCTATCTATCTATCTATCTATCTATCTATCTATCTATCTATCTATCTATCTATCTATGAATTAACATGATGATTGAAAATAATTGTGTATTTTAAGAAAGTGCAATAGAACTACTCTGCTACTTGGCTGATACAAGCTACTCGCCTTAAAAAGGAATAACATTACTACCATCTTGCTATTGTCCCTAGTTCCATTGCTTCATGCATCATTACTGGTCAGGTGATGCAAAAGAGGACAGCTGTAATATAAAGATGTAAGAACGAAGAATATATTTTGCACATTGCCTTGTCTCCCATCTCCTCTCTGAAGTGTTTTTCCAACCTCTTAATGGCTGTAAATAAGAAACCGTAAACCAGCCATAAAGTACTTGCGTGTTAAAACCAAGACCATGACATAGTGTACTGTTACTGAGTGGAGAATCTCAACTGGCTTGGTTTCAGGAAGACAGAAGGATGGCTAATTAATTGATAATGCAGCAAATGAAGGGTTTTGTATGTAGCAATATGTGTTGGATGAGAAATTTCAAAATGTAAAAATAAAGGATGTTATTGTACTGTATAAGAAGTGGAGCTTTCAGAAGTGGGATGCATTAATAGAGGTCTAACCTCCATCTCCACAGGTGATGATTTTGGTACCTGCAAGAATGTGCAAGCAACACAAAGAAAAGGAAGGATTTTCGGGCTATTTTACAATCTCAAACCTTCCCTCCTTGATAGCTTCAAGATATTGTAGCTTAGATTTTTATGCTCGGGAAGAGAGGAAGGCAAAATGGAGATGTTCCAGGGAGAACATAGCGACAGATGCAGAGCTAAAGGAGATGAAGTGGAGGATGGGGGAGGGGAATGGGAATGGGTGGAGCGGCATGTTGCTGGAGTCAGAGGGTTGTCATGGCGATTGGAGTGGAACAAGAAGAAGGCAGGTCAGTATCGACACCTTGCTTGCATCTGCACCATTGAGATGCGCTATGGAACAGTGACCTTCATCAGAGCACAGCCGAGAGTCTCGGCGTGGAACGAGCCGAATTCCCCTGCTGCAAACCTCTCGCGTGATACCCGGGATGAGTTCTGGCAGCGTACTGAACGATCCTGCTCCCTGACTGCAAACCACAAAACCATTTGAATGGCAGTCAAATCGCTCTCAACTGATGGGCTTGTTTGTATGCGTGTGTGGGTGTGCTCATGTCTGTGGCTATGCGTGAGAGAAAGAGCAGGAGGAGGAGGAGGAGGATGGTTTAATACAGATGATAATGAACGTGCGGGCAAGCGATAGCTCAGAAGGGATTGGATTCTCGTCCATCCGTCTATGCAAAGCTGATGCTTTAACTCAGCAGTGTACTTTCCTTTCCTGTACCGTCCCCCCCAGAGGTACTTGAATCAATTAAATCAAAAGCACTTAGAAGTAAGAAAGTTTTTAACAAGGTTAATGGGACCAGTGGAAAAACAGGCTTCTGGATGTAATATGCTGGTATCTCAGATATAATGTCAGCTACATCCTTCATTTTCACAGCTATGTATGTATGCAGAGAGAATGTTTTCTTTCATTATACATTTGATTAAATAAAGAATGTTCTGTTTTAACAAAAATAAACACAACAGTTAATAACAGAACATTCCAAACTATTTTATTCCTTTTATACAATAACACTTGGTGCTTTTATCCGTTTAAAGTTATATATTGTATTTAAAGTCATTATCTCTTTGGCCTCATCTTTCTCTCTCTCTCTCTCTCTTTATCTTTTTTTTTAATGAAGATTTTGGTGGAAACCTAAAATTTTCTTAAAGAAAACTTAATCACTGTCTTTCTTTCTTTCTTTCTTTCTTTCTTTCTTTCTTTCTTTCTTTCTTTCTTTCTTTCTTTCTTTCTTTCTTTAAATTGTTTTTAAGTTATGTAGTGCTATCGTACAAGTGCCTGTGAACGAGTTGTTGCTATAGAAACAATAACATATTAAAACAAGTGCATTAATTCAAGCCTATGTTTCGAACCTAAGCTGGAATTATTGTCAGCGCGGCTTTCAATGAAAATTAATCAACACCTTCCGTCCAATCAGAATTAAGAATTCGGCTCTGTGGAATAAGCTCCAATTAGTCTAAAACATGGACCCCCTATTAGGCGAGATTGCTTTTGGACTCATTTGTAATTCACAACACGGTTGTGTTATTTACTTTTTTTGCTATGCCCCTTTGACATGCACTTATCAGCAGCATGTTTTTTTCTGATACAAATTCTGTGGCTAAAGCAGGCCTTGTCCTTGCCAATAAATTCACATTTCCATATGGTAGAATATCACTGGCATAGGTTAGGTTCATCAGGGATTGAGCCTACAAATATTGCACTCTGACTGAGACAGTGAACACAGGCCAGGCATTTACACAAGACTTTTCCATCAAAGCTATCGTCTGGACCATCACAAATTATCCAAACTGGTTGGGACTGATAGCTTGAGAGTGCTAGATATAATGGACCCCAGTAACTACATAAACTCCTGAGCATGCTCATTTTCCCAGTCTGTTGTGATACGCCGGCTTGTAAATAGCCACGTTGGCTGATGGTGCAGCGTGTTAGTAATGTAAGATTAGAATGCTGAGGCGGGGTTGATGAGGGGGTGTGGAGAATATGTGTATGGGGTTAGTCCCTGAGGATTTGCTGACCTTGCCTAGCATGTCAAGCAACCCAGTGACAGCTGGGCTCTCCTTAGCATAGCCCACTTATTACCCAACCCAGGGGAGCACTTACACCTTCACCTACACACTTATATGTAACAAAGCCTCATATTCACCATGAAAGACATGAGGCCTTAGAGAGTGTGTGTGTGTGTGTGAGTGTTTTTTTTAATACATTATATAGTTCACTATTAATTATTCTCTCTATAAATCTAAATATAAAATATGAAAAGAATAACACAACAGAAAGTGATGTATTGAAGAACAGTGACCGAGAATCTATTTTCATAATACCGGCTTCAAAAGTATTGGCACCTCTTCAATTAATAACTGGCAAAAAGATAATCACAGCATTGAGGCTCTTTCTGTAACGTTAACTTTAGAATCAAATTCCGTTAAATTCAAAGGGGTTAAAGAAAGACCTTCAGACCCTTTTCAGTGCAGAACATTAAAAGCCTATGTTTATCTTCACTGCTTTGCATTCAGTTCAGCCGCTGGCCTTTTAACAGGGTTGAAAGACAGCTGTCGTGAAACACTAATTTTATGTCCTTCAGATATTTCTGTGCTTTGTGATTTGTTGTGTGCATATAATGTTATTATCTTAAAAATCCACTAGTCTTGACTTGTGGCAGCGGGTAACCATGAATTCCTGACCCCATCAACCTTGACAACAGCCCCAAGCCATCAAAGATCAACCAACAACATGAATATGAGGCTTTTTTTCATCCACTTCCTCACAATAATCCAGCTGTGTGTGTGTGTATGCGCATACATGTGCATTCTTATGTGTGTGTGTTTTCAGAAAATCCCTGCACTGTGTTGCTGCTTAATGATAACTGTTTATGTATTTGTTATATCCTACGTGACATGCATAGGTCAACTATCATCTATCTCTTTTGTCTTGAGAGCTCTTTGGGTGTCCACCCCCCCCCCCCCCGCTCCCTCCGCCAAATGATGATGAATAGCAATGCCATTTTAAATATAAGACCCATAATTTATTTCTACCCTAAGCACAGAGGACGTGAAAGGCCAAAGACTTACAATACACAGCTATTAGAAACATTCAAACCAAGTTACGCACTACTTCTTATTTCTCATTATTTCTATTCATTCTTTTATTAAAAAGTTTCTTAAATGTAGTTTATTTATATGCACACTCTGGCAGGGTTTTCATTTCGCTGCAAGTCGTATGCTGTGTACAATGACAAATGAAACCGTTCATCTAATAATACACATTGTGTATGTATTAAAATATTCTGTAGAGTGGAAATATAACTTTAGTTAACATGCTATTATTAAAAAACCAAAGAAACCGGAGTATGTTCTTAATCATTTTTTTTTGCTTTGAATGTTGAATGTGTGCTGTGTGCTGGCTGATCCTCCACAGCATCTTAAATCTCTAAAGGCTTTCAGCTTCCTTGCCATTATCGCGATGCCTCTGATTTAGTGTCATCATTTGCAAATGATTTCTTAATGGCTCCTAGAAGTGTGTGATGGAAGCTGGTTCAGCAATACTTTGAAAACTGTTTAGTTTGAAAGGTTAGTGACAGCCTCTTTATCTGTCCATCTGCATATGATTATTATCATTATTTTCAGAAAAAGCATTTTTTCAGATATATGCATTTTTAGGAAGTAAGAGTTGCCTTTATTGCACTCTTTAAGCTACTCTAAACTGCTTTCTTCTGCCAGTGTGAAAAGAGAAGTGTTTTTTCTTTTCTTTTCTTTTCTTTTCTTTTCTTTTCTCATGATGTTGCCTGCGATTCTAGTATCCCGAAGAAAAGTCTAATTTAGATATTTACACACGGTACTACGGGTCAGGATGGTGATTTTGCTTCTGGCTGGAAAAATCTTCACTTTCATAACATTCATATTTCCTCAATATGCAAAATGAAACAGGTAATTATCCATATAAATAATTTATTTTTTAATACATTTCCCAACCCCATTAACTACACCCACATGACATAGAACTCCAGTGTGTGTTTAGAAATCTCTCTATATTTTAATAATTATAGCGTGCTATAAAGCTTAAGAAGCTTTTCCCCTAATGCTACATAATAAACAATATTTTTTAATAAGATTTGTACCTATTTGTACCAGGTACAAATATATATATATTTATATATATATATGTATATTCATATATATATATATATATATATATATATATAAGTTTTATTACACTATACTGTATTATCACAATTTACAAACCATGAAAAATAGTACCAAAAATAATCCAGTTGCTAACAGTTTAGTTTTAATATGCAAATTAATTTGCATAATTAGTTTCCTAAAATATTGTAAGCTTTGAAAAGACTAAGTAATGAAAACACTAAGCCTTAGCTGGGGTTTTTTCTATTCAGAATAACTGACAACTGTGTGAAATGAGCTGCATCACAATACACAGAAATGGTTTTTTATCTCTGTAGATTTGATGCTCACAGTACACAAGCTTAGTGACACTGATAGAGGGAAACATGCGCACATGCCTTTAGGGCTAAAACTAAGAGTCGGCTCAAAGAACTGTCTTTTTTTTTTGGCGCTAAATGAAATCAAGTGGTCCTCGAATAGATTCAGAAGAATACAACTGAGAGATGGGCTGTCAGGTCTCTGAATGGCCTTACAAATCTCTAAAGGCGTGTATCGCAACTCTGAGAGTGTGAAAAGTGCAGAACTGAACACTCGGGGCTGCCAGTGATGGAAATACCAAATATTTTTTTTAAAAGAATGGACTGATAATTTTATAAATGATTTTATGATAAAATGTTTTTATAATAGTCTCATTAAGAGTAGCAAATGGACTAAGTATAAACATTCTAAAACATGACTATTCAATCCACAAGAAACAAATTTGGAAAGTTTAGCACAAGCTGCTGGAGCTAAACACGTGAAGCAAGCCGTTTTTGTGGTTGCCTTATATAGAGTGTGTAATGAACTGGTAATAAACTGTTAGTTACACATCACTTGCAAACAAGTCAGCCCTTTGAACAGGCCCTTGTAGTTTGACAGCCAGTTTGCATTTTTTTCCTTTTGTTTAAGCTAGGCTTCTGTGCTGTTCATTTGCATGAATGTCGAGATGTGTTTAACTTATTTAAATTGATTTTTATACAATGCAGTGCACAGTATTCGGATGCTAAAGTATGATTTCATAAAAGGGTTTGTTAATGAAATTATTGCAAAATATTGCTGAGCAAAAAATAAACAAAAAAAACCTTGTTAGCGGAGAATGTTGACTCTTTCTGGTGAGCAGGGTTGCCAGATTTGCAGCCCAAGATTTCCAGCCCAACTACAGCTTAAAACCCGCCCATTTAAAAAAAATACCAGCCCAAAATGCATACTGTTATAACTAATACAATAACAACAGTTAATAACTTTGTGATAACGAGTAGAACGATTACAACAATCCGCTAATCAAGACTGAAGTCTGACTGGACAGGACTCTCTTGAACCTTATTGGCTAAACTGAACCATATAATTAAAACATCAACATTACATTTTACACTTTATTGTAAATTAATAAAATATTATGTTTGTAGTCAAAAATAAAAACCCGCCAGCTGCATCAAAAACCAGCCCAGATTTTATGAATCCGGACTGGGCGGAAACCTGGCCAATCTGGCAACACTGCTGGTGAGATGAGCTGAGCTTCACTGAAACGAGCTGGAATTCCCATCATCACTGCAGGTGTTGGGATTCCAGGCATTGAGCGTGTGATGTGGAGGGCGGGGCTGTAGAATCAGCATGCTGGGGCTTGTCCTTTACAGCATAATTAACCGTTTAGAGGAAATATGTTTTTTTGTGTCTTCAGTGATTAATATGTCGTGTTCATTTTGATCTTTGGAATAGGGTGAAATCGTATAATTGGATGCTTGGGTGTGTGTGTGAGTGTGTGGTTGTGTGTGTGAGTGTGTGTAATCCCAGAGCACCAAATGTGTTTGTATAACTCTTTGAACACTAGGTTTTGTTCCTGTATAACTCACAGAAATGCTTGATGCAAATGGAAAATATGGAAAATAGATTCCAAGAGGGAAGACTGTGAGAGTATTTACGTTCACCTCGCAGTGAGTTATGTCTAAATGCTTATTTGCTGTGAGCGTTAATAACCTATGGCCAGTCCATGGTAAATGGATTTTTACTGAATAAATAAATTAGATTATTAGATATCTAAAGGACTAATTTAGTTCCCTAAGTGGTTCTTTGGTTCGTCCCTGCAACAGAGAGTTTCTCTTTCTCAGCATGTTCCACTCGAACCCGTTTAGGAAGCTAAATATCAAACTGGTTAACAATCCAACCTTATTTTCTGTTAGTGTAATTTATGCTGATTTGTATCGAATGGCCTTTCCCAGTGCTGGAGTATTGATTTGCCTTTGTCCACATGTTGAAGGACACAAAAGAAATATGGTCAGTAAACAAAAATAAAGAGAGAATAGAATAAAGCATGCCGACCATTATTATCTTTTTCAGTTACAATAGTTTTGATTATAGCTATATTTCTTGTTGTGATCGATTTGTTGTTGCTTATATTTCTATATTTTAGTAGCTAGGATCATCGAAGATCTAGCAGTATATTTATTCTGAATCTTCATGACGTGACTCTGCACCTGCTGATGATTTATTATGAGCTGTCATGGTTGTGACAGGATTTTATTTTTGAGTGTTTTTTTGACTGGTGTCGCTTGGATTTCAACATCCTTCTTTATGTTCTAAGAGTCTGATTTAACTCAAAGACAGAGTTGAATCAGTTTCAAAGAAGCGAAACTTTTAATCTAGTAAAAAAAGGTAGATTTGAAGTCTTTTGTGTTTACTCTGGCGTACCCTGCAACACAGTATTTTCCTATCAAAGAGGCTTTCAAGTGTAAGCAGTTTTAGGAAGCTGATCCAGAGAATGCTTGGGATTTTTTTTTCTTCCAGAGTTCACTGCCTCATATGTTGCTGCTTGGCTTTGTTTCAATCTGGGGTTTTTTTGTGTACGGGTCAGATACACAATCATCACTCTTCTGGAGTGCGTCTTGTTTATGTCTGAATCATAACCAAATCTCTTATAGATCATTTCTTTCTTGATGTCTCTCCGATCAGCCTCTGCTGGGAACATCTATTCCCTCTACACTCTCATTTTAATGAGTTAGAGCCTTCAATTATTTACCATTTCTTTTATTCTCCACATCGTTTATTAAAGCCTGAGGCAAAAATTCCGTAAATAAAAAAAAATTGCTGTTTTTTCCTAGCTAGAAAGTAGACAGACAGGAGGGATAGACAGACAGACAGGCAGGCAGACAGACAGACAGATGACAGGAGTGTATTTTAAGTTTGAAACATGAAATACATTTCAGCAGCTCTCTGTATCTCTGTGTGTGTGCGCATGTGTGCATGTTTGCAAGCTGTGTATCTGACCATGTATCTGCCATGTGTCAGTATCTTGTGTACGTATAACTGAATTTGTATGTTCAGGGGCTATGGAAACCCGGTCGTCATGGAAACCTGGATGAATCGAGTGGGCAAAACCCCCATTTGGCAGCCTTATATGTTTTATCAGCTTTTATCCATTCTGATAATAGCCCTCTCATCTAGAAAGGAAGACAGAGGTCGAAGAAAAGATGATATTATTAGATAGAAGCAGCGAGAGGATGAGGGTGAGGATGAGGTAAGGGAGCATGGAAAGGCACAGAGAGAGAGTGAGAGTTTAGAGGCAGGGGAATGATGACCGAAGCTGTTTCATATCTATGTGTGTCTGTGTGTGTATGTTTTTTCTCATTATGTGTGTGTGTGCGTGTGTTTGTAAGTGCAGGTCAGTTCTCAGGTGGTTTAAAGATGCTCTGTGTCTTCCAGAGCTGTCTGGCCACATTACAGGCCTTTGGAAGACACGGGCAGAGTGAGTGCTGGGATGTCCAGTCAATAAAGCAGCAAAAGAGAAAAAACCTGCCTGTTGTCAGCAGTGTGTCCATCTTGGCACATTTTATGACTTCCAAAAGCCGGATGGAGACAAATGGAGTGGAAAGATAGATAGATAGATAGAGAGAGAGAGAGAGAGAGAGCAATGTACCAGGGGGTTGAGAGTAAAGAGCAGAGATCAACTGATAAATAATAATAGCCACTCAGTCCCTGACTGTATTGGATTGTGTGGCACAGTACAGTAAAAACACACATCACACCCAAACACACTTAAAAGGCAGAAACAGCAAGGCCGTGATGTGCTATTGACTTTTTATCAGCCACAATAATTGCTCTTTCTCTCAAAATGGCTCCACTCAGTGGGATAAACTAAATGTTTATAGACCTGGTGTAATCCAGTACACTCTTCCAGCAGTGCATTATGGGAAAGCATTATTTCACGCGGATGCATTGTGCTCCTTCGTGTCCTCATTATCACCGGGTTTACCTCAGTGCCACAGGCTCATCGTATGCAGATGAGGCTTTGCGGAAGACACCCAGACACTGACGGAGTGACAGAGAGACAGTGGCCGGACTGGTAATATACGATGAAGGCAAAAAAAAAATGAATTATGAATCCTGGAGAATTCAGGGCAAACCACACTGACATGGAAGGAGAGGCTATAAATAATTTATCCTGTAGGGGGTCTTTATGAATTACAAGCTACCCTTCACATTGGCAGGTCCATCTCTTCTCTTCTTCTTCTTCCAACTTCAATCAATTCCCTCTCCTTCTCCACTCTTTCACACCTCTCTCTCTTATTCATTTCATTTCTCTCTCTCTCCCTATTCTCTGCTCATTGTGGTCTGTCTTTCTTTTCCTGGCAGACAGACAGACCCTTAGGGAGGTCTCAAGGGTCGAGGGCACGCACGTATTCATTTATCCCCCTCTTCGCCTCCTCTCTGACACACATCCTCACAGCTGGAGGTGATAAATAATTAAAGAGACGGCACAGCAGGACAACGCCCGTGTGCGTACACAATCCCAAGACTTGAACACACTTTTGATTCAGGGTTAAACTATCGGTCCACTTCGGCCCCGTTTGATACTGCACACTTGCTGTAGTAGGACGAACGGTTTAGAGTTTAGACCCTCGGATGCTTAACGTGGAAGAACAGAATCATTTTAAGTGGTTGCTGGGATGGACAGCTTCAGAAAATGAGGTAATTATGAAAAACGATTGCAATTTGATGGTGTTGCATGATAAGGAGCGAATGACGATTGGAATCCACAGGGGCGTCTCCTGTTGCTGTCTCTCTGACGAGATGTCATTAAAATGCGACTCTGAAAGCCTGCCGTGTCTCTCCGAGCCTGTCCGTGCTTTCCTGCATGCAATTTGCTCATCCTAAGTGCTCGTAAATGCTAATTTATGATTTTGTTCGAACAGGGGGAGGGTGTTAAATGTAGACGTCCGTGATGCAGGCTAAATTAGTGGTGTTACAAATTGGGCTATGTGTATATGATTCTGTGTGTATATGATAACTGAGCAGTTTATTTGCCATTCCCATGCATCACTGTGCAAAGATAATTAAATATGTGTTATGTTGGCAGACGCTCAATACCGTCTGACTGGTGTAAACCTCTTGTTTCATAAGTATGCAGCAGATTCCCGTTCTATGGTTTATTATTCCATGTTCGACACGCCGTAGAGCTCAGGGTGGTCTGTAGAGTCACACAGCTGGTGGGGGAAAGCTTCTGCTTGCCCTCTGACCGAGCTAATGAGGCAGGTAACCGGCTTTAGATGCTATCAGCAACAACTGTATAGCAGATCTGTGGACCCCTAAAGTCCTGCTCACCATCTCCATCTCCATTATCCATACGGATTCAAGTCAAAGCCAGTGCAGACAGCTTATCTATACCTGGCTCTAAGCTCTGTCTTTAGCTTGTGATGAAGAACCAGAGGGTGTTATTTGAGTGCGGAAATCCTGCTGGATGCATTTATGTCGCTACACATTTTTTTGTTTTAGCTGTGTTCTCAATTCATCAAATATATATGAAGCAATAAATCTCTTCTACAGTGTCCTCAATCCTAATATCCAACAACACTGTACACAGACCTTGACCAGGCCATGTAACCATATGAGAGAATATGTGACTCACTTAATATGACCAGTCACTACCAATAATAGCATGTTTAGAGCCTTTTATAGAATAAAATTTCCAAGCAATTTGGCTGTCAAGGTCCCTCAATCAAGGAGTCCAGCCGCAGCCGAGCGGATGAAGACTCCCGCTGGGCAAAGTGGCTGATTGAGCAGAAGCTCCTGGTTGAACTGGAGTGTGTGTGAATGCTGCAAAATTCCAATTTGAACATAGATGAATGGTTAAGCCATAAAAATAATTCACAGTCAATTTGAACTTTTCATAATAAACGTTTGACAAATCACATCTTACATAAAAGATGCAGTGATTATATCCAGTTAATTCTAGTAGTGATCTTATGTAATGTTATATAGCTTGCTAGCATTAATTGGTCCTACCCCTACTCCCTGTCCTTACATGGAATTATTCAAACCTTAAAAAAACATGCTGATGTCTACTCTATCTACTATGTTGACATTTCATGGCTGCTGATATTTTACTAACTATTTTACTGATTTGTGTTCAGTCTTTACCTGGTCTACATAATTAAACCAGTCACTGACTCAGCTGCTTGCTGAAGAATGAGAGTCTGGTAGATTTTGACACGTTGGGTTTTGGTGAATCGACACCACAGGAAGCCTGACACTTTTATGGGCTGCTATTTCTCTCATTAATCCCTCCACCATCCTCTCACTCTCTGACCCTCGGCTTCTGTGAGCATGCCATGCTTGGTTTGGTTGCCCAGTTAGCGATGGCTTTTGATCACACGTTGCTGGGTGATGGATTGATTAGTAGGTGGGGAATCTGTTAATCTAGTCACCCTTTCAGTCTCACTGAACTGCTGATCACACACCTCTGATTCCCGCCGCCTGCTAAATATCCAACACAGCAGCTTGATGCATGTACGTTCAGTGGCTTGGCAAGGCTGTAATTGGCTGCTGCAACCCTGGTGTGATCAATCGTCTGATCAGGCCATATCCGTAACTGAAAGCCGGCTGAGAGCTAGAAGATAGATAGAAGACAGGAGGAGAATGGATGGGAGGTGACACTGATTGGGGAGAGACGGTGTGTGTGATTTAGGTGGGGAGGGGATTACTGTCTAAGCTGTCACCATCTCCCATCTACCCCTCTCCACCTCCCCATCTCTCTCTCTCTCTCTCTCTCTCTCTCTCCCTCTCCCTTTAATTCCCTTGCTCTCTCACCCGATGCTATTTCTCGAGGAGCTTTTAAAGCTCAAGGTTGATAAGAGCTGATGTGCTTAATGACCCGTCTAATCCAAGTCCTATTTTAACGTTATTTCTCTTCGACGTGACCTTCTTTAAGTGTTATTACATGGTCTGCTGTGCTTCACACATGCAATCCAAACATTGTGTCAGACCAAAAAACAGCACTGAAATATTTATGGCCTATCAGTGTTCTGACCTGATGGGAACAGCTATCAATGAAATGGAAACTTGGGCCAAAAGGGAGGGAATGCATATCTTATTCCTAGCTGTCTGGCAAATCCCAGCTGCAAAAAAAAAAAGTGCACTTCTTTTTCACTCCTCCCCTCAACCTTCGTCTCTCTCCAAGGTCGCTGTTGCTTGGCACTTGGTGCTGCCAGGTTACAGCAGAGCCCAGCCTGTGCATCCTGCTGTTCCAAGACCTGCAGCAACCCAACCTCCCTCCTATCACCTCATTTAGTCTCTCACTGTCATATCGCTCTCACCTCTTTCTGTGTTACTTGGATTTCATGAACACGTCCTCAGGGATCTCCCTTTTTGTGGGCCTATGCTGAAGGCTTATCTAAAACCAGGAGCCTGAGCTCAGTGAAATACATTCATTTAGGCTGTGTGATGGTGATTGTATGCTCTGAGTTGGCAGATTCAGCTCCAGATGGAGAGCGTGAACTGATTTTGGATAGAGGCCATCACCCCTGCTGCAAGAGTGATACCAGCGCAAATAGATGCTTATCTTCACACTCTCTCAAGGAAGCAAAACTTTACATACACAGGACCCAGCTGCAGAGCTTTCACTAGGAAGTGCCCTCTTCCATTTTTACTTCTTCATGTCTTCTATTTTCAGTTGTGCATCAGTTAAGAGCATACATAATAACAGAGACTATTTGTCTTGTAGCAGTTATTACATAATTGCCTAATTGCAGTTATTACTGTTAATCATCAGCTTGCTAAATCACATGTTTCCATATAAATATACAGAGAGCTGATGGGCAAAAAACATCATGTGTTAATAAGGTTCTTGACCAACAGAAGCCACCACAGGAACTTTGATGTGCCATGCCATTGCAACCTACCTGGAGTTGTTCTTCCAAAATATACTCCTAGTTTGATGAAAGAGCTGACTAAAGCATTGCTCCAAAATCTCACATAGGTGTTCAGTGTGTTTGAGATCTGGAGCCTCTAAAGGTCATAGCACATGATCAACGTTTTCATGCTCATCAAACCTTGCAGTGATCCCCTGTGCTCTATGAATGAGGTGGGATGCATTCATTACTATCCATCAGGATAGAAATGTTTCATCATGAGATAGACAGGGGTTCAAGTGAAAATTTTTGGAATAGAATTCATTTCAATTACACTTGGGAAATTCCACAAATCAGTTGTGACATATGGACCGGGATAAGGTAGAAAGCAAATTAAAAGTCACATTTGTTTGTTCTCAGTTGAATTTCAGTTAATTCATTGAATATGTGTTCAGTGAATAAACCTGGGCATATTGAGGACATTAATAGTAAAGTTATCATACATAACTTAAGATTGGGCATCCTAATGGCGTTTAGATCCGATTAAATGAGGCGGCTACTCTTATCACCCACTGATTGAACAAATAAATAATAGCCGGGGAAATATTTGTCACTCTCCTGAAATATTGGTACCTGTTTGCATTATCAGAATTAAGTGTTTGCTCCTTTAAATTGGTCCAGTAAGGAAACAGGGATCATGTCACTGATTTGAGTCTGTTTAAAATAACATTGAGCTTGGATGCACAAATGTAAATGACCGAGCAACTTCATTACGGTCATGAACTCTGCTTTCCATCTGTTTGACTTTCGCACATTATTGATGTTACGGATATCATTGTAAACATATTAAGAACTCAAGATAACAACAGTTAAATGACTCATTCCTTGCCCTGAGACAGACTGGCATCCTGCCCATGGTGCAGCCTGCCTTGTGCCATGAGTCTCCTGGAATAGTCTCCTTCGACCCAGTAGTATAAGCGATGTAGAGAACGGATGCATGGATGTCTCATGCCTTCCGTGTCAATGCCACTAAACTTCACTCTCCACACTTATACTGTATATATTTACACTTATATAAATATACACTCCGCATATATTTGGATTGGATTATTTATAAACAGTCTGCTTTCTTAATGGATTTATTTGGATAATTAAAATCAGTTTTAAACACACCATTTAAACACAGCTGGTTTTCCTGTTAAAGATGAATCATAATTGGCTCTTAATTCCAAAGTTTGGTTCCCGCTGTCCATCCTTCTGCAAGTACAAGCAGAAAACCTCTCCAAGTTACTTAGAGTGCCAGGACACTTTTCCGGATCGTTCCAACTTACTTTAACAGCTGGATCATTTGATCAGTCGAAGGAACATTGTATTGATTTGCAGTAAGCCTTTAGATGGAAGCATCAATATTTTAGCTGTACTAGTAAAATAACTAAATGCCCCCCACAGCCCAATAGAACCACTCTTTCTAATAATTCTCAAATAGTTTCTTGATATTATCAAATTGACTCATATATACGAAAAAAAATTAAAATCTTAGTGAAAGACTGATCTGTGAGCAAATTTGAACTCATTTCATAAAAATTAATGTGGAGCTGTAACCTGGCCAATATCTGAAATAAGTTATGTTCATGGATACATAGATCATAAATGCAAAATTCTTTTGAATGAATTTCATGTTCGTCGTTCATTTACACTTATTTCCTATGTATTTCATAGTGTTTATACAATGGCTGTGTGCTTTGATTTCTTTTACTGGGAGCAGAATGTTGCTTCTATTATAATATACAAGTGGCATAAAGTCAACAGAATGGTAATTGGTAATTAAATCTTTCATATATTTAATTTATTAAGTGTATGATCAAAGCCAGAAGTTCATAATTGTGACAGGTGTATGAATAACATGGATTTAATGAGGCTAATTGTGTGTTGTTTGCTCACTGCACTACATGCTAGTTTTAATTTGCATTAATCTGATGAGCTCTTTAACAAGGATGGTTTTTTAAAGGAACTAAAATTAAACAGCACAATTTGGTGTTCATTGTTTGCTTCTTTAGTCCGTAGGTGCATTAATTACCGTTACTTCTTATAGATAATACTCTCAAAGCTGAATCACAAAATTGAAGGAGCAATTAACCTTGTTATTAGACTGACTAGTTTTATCTGAGGGTCTCTTGAATGTAAAAAAAAAAGAAAAAAAAAAGACTTAATTATCACACTGGTTGTGATGTTTTTAATAAAGTTGGACTAGAAATGGACATCGTCTTGGCTGAATTAACTCCATTTGCACTAAAAAGAGCATTTTACTTTAATTTAAATCTGTAATCCTATCATTTTTGTCCTGATGATTTTTTTTTTTTTTTGCAAAGCTCTATCCCCTCTATGTCTTTGTTTGTCTCTCTTCTTTTCTCCTGGACCACATTGTTTTTCAGTTCTCCTGGCACTCGTGGATCTCCTCCCTCCTTTTCCACCTCCTTCACTCATCCTTTCATTCTGTCTCTCTTTTTCCCAGTTGGAAGACAGCAGGAGGCGTGGACCTTCAAGAGAGAGAAAGAGAGAGAGAGCGTGAGAGAGAACGAGAGTAGGGGGAAGAGAAACAGAGCCGGCGAAGAAGAAGGACGCTGAGAGAAGCCGGGGAGATAAACTGCGCTGTTCAAGCAGAAGGAGCAGAGAGAGTGACGAGGTGTTGATTGTGTGTTGCTGTTTGGAGGTTATCCTCACAGCGTGTTTGAGCCTGGGAGCAGGTGCAGCTTTGATGGAACAGTGAGCAATGCCTACCACGCTACTACAGCAGGCTGGCAGCAGGGGGCGCCACCTAAATCACCCGCTCCCGCTCCTCTGTGCCCTTTTCCTTCTGGTGCTCGCTCCTACGCCAGGCCAGACTGCTATCCATATCGCAGAAAACTGTGAGTAGGAGATTTTGTCATGCATGCCATGACTTTTGTGTGTGTGTATGTGTGTGTTTGTCTCATTTTGTCATTTTTCAGCCCACTATAATAATCACATTTTTAAAGGATACCTCAGAAGAAGACTTGGAATATGTCTGTGCGGTATACCTGCATTACTTTCTGATAGAAAATTAGCCCCACCCCTTTGACAAAACAGACCTGCTTGGGTTTCCTCCCAATATTCCTTCTATACAACAAATGAATAAAACTTTTCAAAGCACAGTGATGTTGTTAAACCATGATAAGTGTTGTGGCTTGGGTTGTAATATGTGCGGAATCTTAAATGTCCTGACCTGTTCTGACCTCCCATTGGCTATGATTGTCCCAAATATCACCTGATTGTTTCTAGCACTGTTCTGAGAGAGCTAGTTACATTTTTAGGGTTGTTGTGTGTACTTTATCAGACTTGGAGAGGGTCCATGTGTGGAGGTGCTTTAATACAAAAAAAAAACCTGAGCCAAATAATACAAAAAAATAAACCCATACAAAATGAAATTACAAGTCTAGAGATTGCAGTGTCGTTTAGTGTGTCAGTGTGTGCTTGTTCGAGTCTGAATTATGAGGCAAAACTAAAAATATCAACTTCTTTCTTGGAACTCAAACCAAAACTGTTTTCTGTATTGAGTGTTTTCCGTGTTGAGCCTCTTTTTCAACATGCTACTGCTGTATTTGTTCATATTATATCAGATCAGATGGGATGCAGCCACACCAAACCTTGTTTGTGGTGCTTTCCCACCCACCTTATTTTTAAAAAAGATCTGTCTTTGCCAATTCCCATCCACCAGCCAGCTCTCCCCGATCACGCTCTGAACTGGGGAGGGAGGGTGAAGGCTAACATGTGCTTCCACTGAGACATGCCAAGCCTGCCAACTGCGTCTTTTTGAAAATGCTCCTCCTGCTGCTTCACAGACCTGCAAAACATGCTCAGAGTGTGTTCTCTCTATTAACACTTTTTGTATGACACTTTTTTGTGTAGACCTCGAGCTAAACTAATCTTTGGGTTTGCCTGTGTTTGATTGCTCCATTGATTGTGCTATTGATCGGGTTTTCCCCAGCAGATGTGATACTGATTGGAAAAGAACTCTCTTACGCTGTGATATATGCTCCACAGACATAAAGCTGAAAGGACACGTGTTTGCGCAAGCCTGCGTGTCTGTCTCTGTCGTCGGCCGGCTAGCAGTAATGTATCACTAATTCTCTAGCATTTTTCCAAGCACACATGCACATCCATAATCAAGTAGATTACGAATGAGGGACAAATATAAAGAGTCACATATAAAGGTCATGGCTTCTCTTGATTTTCATTTAGTGACCTTTTATATATAGACGTTGCCAGTGCGATCAATAACTCACTCGTGTTAGATTTTTTTTTGCTGGCACACAGGGTCACTAGGTTCACTCCGTTTGGAAGTTTCATTCGCAGTATATCTAAAATGTATTCCTGTTTTTAATGGAGGTCCAGCTTTGGGATCTAATAATAAAGCCTTGCTTATCTAGCACATTTATATCTCATACAGCTGCTGTGTATTTATCAGCTACAGTGAGATTCAGCTTCTTCCAGGTTGGACTTAATTAAATACAAAGAATCAACATAATAGGAAACAAATACTGAATAAACAGCTTGCATTTTTATAAGAAATTGGTGTTTTGTTTGTGTGAGAGAGAGTAACAGTACGTTAATAATCCTATACTAATACCTGAAATAATACATGAACAAATAATGAGTTAAGGCATGTACTAATCATCAACTAATGAAGAGAGAACCTCAAGCAAGACGCGAGTCTTATGGATTCATTCGTGAATAACGACCACCTTAAGTACATGTTAGAACATGTTTGTTAGCTTCTGTGTTAATTATCACGTAGGGCTAATCTAAATGAAACATGCTCTACACATTTCAGATCATTTATATGTAATCAGCTGCGTACACAAACATCATTGGATGGCACTGGATTACTTTCGTCGTTTATATTGATCCTCCTTATCGAACATAGTAAGGCACACTAATAATAAACACCAGTAATTTAATCTCAACCCGTTTTGAGAACACAGTAAAACCTGTTACTGTATTCAGCATACTCACATTACACTAGGGTTGCTATTAATTGTTATAATTAACCATCTAAGCAGCCAGGCTTTTTTTTTTGTACCAAAGGATGAGAGACTTTCTCCGTTAGAGCTTCAGAAATATATATTAATAACCCTAGGTTTATTTCGTACTGCATTAACACACGCACATTACATTATACATTACAGCACAGTGGAATTGACGTACTCACAGGAAGCTGATGCACGCACAGTGGAATTGATACGATGTTCATTTGGACCTCGTTTTTTCGCTCACAGTTAGAGGAACAGTGCATTGAGATGGATCATGTGTTAACGAATTAGCAAGTGGGTGCTGATTGGCAGTGAATTTGTTAAAAGACAAATGGAGTAATGTTAATGTATTGCGCTTGAATGACCTTTCTATGATTCACAGTAGTACAGGAAAAAAAATGTTGCTAGAGAAGAGATGTTACCATATGTGCAGAAATCCTGGATGCCTCATTAAGCTGCCGAAGCTAACTACTCTGATAGTTAACAGCTCTCTGAGCTTAGCAGAAGTGAGTGTCGCATGTTAGCAAGTGCAAGTCTATGGAGAGACAAAATTGGCTGTAACACTTTGTGTTAAACTGATTATTTTGCTTTGTTACAGATATCATACATTTCTGCATTGATGGAAATGTAAATATAAACATACCTGCTGTGCCAAGCAATTGATTGAGTACCTTTTGCTATTCTCATCTTTATAATAGCTGAAAGTCTCCCAGAGTTGATCCATTAGAGAAGAGGATGTAAAGCCTTATCGCGGTTGCCAGCCCCGGCTATTTCGCAGCTAAAATGTCGGACAGATATTACTGATATTATCACAGGAACGTGAAAGCAGAAATGAAACAATATAAATTGCTGGCATCTGCAATATATATTTGAATATGCCTTCATGAAAGGTCACATCATAAGAAATGCTGACAAAAATTTGCTGGTTAATTTATATTAAAGGCACAACATTAATAAGCTTGAAGCACCGAGTTTAGTTGTATGACACGTTCTTGCAGGTCAAACATAAATCATCTGCTTTGTACAAGAGCCAGTAATGTATCTTTCTGGCCATAGAAATATAAATTACTGTGCTGTTCTAAAGCACAGTACCTTGAGGCACTTACAGAAAAGGACTTTTAATAATAAAAACCTTTAACAGTGTCAGTGGTGGGATAATCATTAGACTGAGAACATAACAAGCCTGATTTTAAAGCAGGTACATGACTAAGGAGAATTTCTCTGAAATGCTGAATGTCTTCAGCAGGCTTACATTTCCTGCGTTCCTGTAGATGGGTTGTTAATGAAAGAACTGAAACCAGATGCTTTGTGAAACTGTCTGAAGTTATGTTCTAATTTAAATAGATATTTGTATGTAACTGGTGTTTTGGTTTAAAAAATAAGTAAAAACTTTTGGGGGAAAAAAAGATTCTGGTGCAATATAATGTGCTGAATTTGTGTGTGTTCATGTTTGGATAATGTCCAAGTGTATTTGGCTTGTGTGTAATGAACCTAACAGACTCTATCCTTTACCCCTGCTGACACTGTGGACAGACCGCATGAAAGAACGTAAGTGCTTACACCATCTTCTTGTGTGTGTGTGTGTGTGTGCCTGTCACGTGTTCTCTTTGCTACATGTTAATGTGAGCTACTTTGGTGTAGATCATATCTAAGATAAAGTAGATGTTAAATGTGGTTAATAAGCAGAGGACGTGTGATGGAGGAAATGAGGAATCAGTCTTCCTCCATCTGTAGTGATGCTTTTATTAAGGCAACCATCCCACCATCTGCTCTCCACTGCTGTCTGAGTATCTGTCCCTCAGCCGTCATATACATAGCGTTCATATTTTCTTCTTTTTTCTCTTTTTCTCTGAACCTCTGTTCTGTTTAATTCAAACCAAAAGAAATATTTGTTCCTGTTTATCGTTGCGCTCTTGCTCAAGTTAACTGCACTGCACAAGACCAGACAGCATTGTCTCTCTATAATCCCTACTGGAGCCAAATAAAAATCTAATGTCCTAGCACACAAACTGCTTACTATATAAGGATTTAATATATTCACACCACTTCCTATATGACATTTATCTCTTGTACACAGCTTATTTATTGGCTCAAAGCATATCCCAAGGGTCTCGCTCGCTTTTATACACGACTCTGTATTTTCTCTCCATCCCCACCTCTAGCTTTTCAGCGCTGTTTCTTTGTGAGCTGCTCATGCATGAAATGTCAGACACTTGCAGAACATATCGTGTTCACCTAATCTAAATGCATTAGTCTTGTGCTCCCTCAGCCAACTCACCGGAGACAGCTCCATGGCCCAAGTGATGCTCCATTTCTTGGAAACCTTCCGATTTCCTAGGAACTAATTGTGTTTTTGTAAATCAGTTGTATGTGATGACTGGAGTGTGCGCTGCGCGTGTGTGAGAGAAAGGGTTATGGCTTTAGAGCAGCAGGGAGTCATACTGTTAGGGGGTCACATAATTGCGGTTAGACTGAAGGGGCACACACCGTTCTTCTCCATCTGCTAATCGAAATGAAAGACAGGAACATTCTTTCTGAAGCATCACACTTAGGAGTCATTGTCTCCCTCACTGCCATATTATCTACGCTCTATTTACTACAGATAGGGACAGGTTTAATAAACTATACTCTCTCTCTCTCTCTCTCTCTTTCTGTCTCACTCTCCTTCTGTCTCATGCTCACTCGCTGTCTCTCTGTCTCTCTAGTAAAGATGCCCCCGCAGATAACCGTCCAACCCGAATCCATCATTGCCTTCTCCCCTGATGACATCCTGCTCAAGTGTGAGGCGGCTGGGAATCCCACTCCCACGTCAGTATCCATAGCAACAAATTTCTCGTTCCTTTCCAGATTTAATTATGGTCTGTGACCTACTGGTTTCCTCATTCTCTGTTTTTCTGTACATACAGTTATGATGCATAAATGATGTGTGTTCATGTTGTAATGACTTGTATGTAGCTCCACAATTTATGCACACAATTTAATTGCCCCAATAAACCACAGTGTTGTTGATTCATTGTTTCTGATTGGTCAGAAGGTGTCGCAGCTCTGATAACTGACTCATTACCTGAATCATGTTAAGGAATGTGTTTTAAATACTACAAATAAAGAAAAATCTGCAGTAGAAATGAATTCATATGCCACCATAATATCTTAACAAAGACTTGTCACGGAAAGTTTATTAATACACTGGAATAAATAAAAACAGTGTATAATATTAATAAAATAACACTGACTTTAGACGAGATGAGCAATACTGCATTGCATATACTGCATTTATGTATTATTATTTTGAATCGTTCCTAGCAATATTCATTCATCCCTGACTTATTACATCTCCTGCAGATTTCGATGGCTTAAAGATGGAGTGGAATTTGTCCCATCCAGCATTTCTGGTGTCACCACGTATCTAAATTCAGGGAGTTTTACGGTTAAAGATGCTCCCATTCAGCAGTTCCACGGTAACTACAGCTGCCTGGTCTCCAATGAGCTGGGCACAGCTGTGTCCAATGAGGTCCAGATCATCACTGAAGGTACGTCACAATCCTTGTACTGATTATAGTATGTGTATTTGCCTGTGCATTGTTTGGTGGTTAATTCCCTGGTTTACAGTGACTGCTATTAGTGAAGATTACAATGAAATTATCAATATATCATCCAATATGCTAAAAACAAATTATTATTTAGGTTATTGTTACGTTTGTTGTTTCTTTAAAAAACAGTCACATTAGACTTTACTGTTATATAATCCTCAAATCCTAGTTTCGAGTACAGTCTAACGCTGTTTACTGTTTGCTCACATAAAACTCGGCTCGGCATCACTCCAGCAGCCCTGCCCGCCTCTCTACCTGCTCTTATCCTGCCTCGTTTTGACCTCACCCCCTGTTTCCGTGACAACGGTTCCCTGAGTAACCAGGTTGAGTCGATATGGTGTAAGCGTTTCAGCAGGGACGAGTCCTTGTAGGATTAATATGTGCAGGAAGTGCGAGTACTCAGCATGCGCACAGCTAACAATAGCTCACATCCTAACGAGCTCATTATGTAGGCCACATGCAGCAGGTGCAGCTTTCGGCTCTTAAATAACTGCTTTATTACATGATTATGAATGATCAATCTGAGATAATGTTCAGCAGGTGGCTGTTATTTACTTATGCAATGCATAGTCATTTTTTTTAGTAATAATATAATAATAGATATTATTATAGAAATATTAAAATATAGTAATAAGGTTTTATATGTATAACAGTTAATAATTCACAGTGATACCTACATACAGTTATAATATTAATAAAAAAAATGCATTGATATGAGTGCAACAAATAATAATAATAATAATAATAATAATAATAATAATAATAATAATAATAATAATAAAGAAACAACATGAGAAGAACTAGAATAATTAAAAACAGCAGAAATCATTCAAATTGTTTTAAAAGACAAACAAGAATGGATTCCCTCTAAGGAGATCACTTTTGGATTGCTTTCTTCCGATCCTTCACTCTAAATGTTTGTTCTCTCCTTTTTAAGTTACTCCTACACTACAGCGGGAGAAGAAGGAGGAGAAGACGGTAGAAGAAGGAAGTCCTTTTGTCTTACACTGCAACCCTCCGCAAAGCTCTGCGACTCCTTTGATCCATTGGATGGATAAGAGTGAGTGAGCCTGTGTGTCTGATCACACAGGAGAGTGAGTGAGTGAGTGAGTGAGTGAGAAAATAAGAGTGAGTGAGTGAGTGAGTGAGTGAGTGAGTGAGTGAGAAAATAAGAGTGAGTGAGTGAGTGAGAGAATAAGAGTGAGTGAGCCTGTGTGTCTGATCACACAGGAGAGTGAGTGAGTGAGTGAGTGAGAAAATAAGAGTGAGTGAGTGAGTGAGAGAATAAGAGTGAGTGAGCCTGTGTGTCTTATCGCACAGGAGAGTGAGTGAGTGAGTGAGTGAGTGAGTGAGTGAGTGAGTGAGTGAGTGAGAAAATAAGAGTGAGTGAGTGAGTGAGAAAATAAGAGTGAGTGAGTGAGTGAGAAAATAAGAGTGAGTGAGTGAGTGAGTGAGAGAATAAGAGTGAGTGAGTGAGTGAGTGAGAGAATAAGAGTGAGTGAGCCTGTGTGTCTTATCGCACAGGAGAGTGAGTGAGTGAGTGAGAAAATAAGAGTGAGTGAGTGAGTGAGTGAGTGAGAAAATAAGAGTGAGTGAGTGAGTGAGTGAGTGAGTGAGAAAATAAGAGTGAGTGAGTGAGTGAGTGAGAAAATAAGAGTGAGTGAGTGAGTGAGTGAGTGAGAAAATAAGAGTGAGTGAGTGAGTGAGTGAGAAAATAGGAGTGAGTGAGTGAGTGAGTGAGAAAATAGGAGTGAGTGAGTGAGTGAGTGAGAAAATAAGAGTGAGTGAGTGAGTGAGTGAGTGAGAAAATAGGAGTGAGTGAGTGAGTGAGTGAGAAAATAAGAGTGAGTGAGTGAGTGAGTGAGAAAATAAGAGTGAGTGAGTGAGTGAGTGAGAAAATAAGAGTGAGTGAGTGAGTGAGTGAGAAAATAGGAGTGAGTGAGTGAGAAAATAAGAGTGAGTGAGTGAGTGAGTGAGAAAATAAGAGTGAGTGAGTGAGTGAGAAAATAAGAGTGAGTGAGTGAGAAAATAGGAGTGAGTGAGTGAGTGAGTGAGAAAATAAGAGTGAGTGAGTGAGTGAGTGAGAAAATAAGAGTGAGTGAGTGAGTGAGTGAGTGAGAAAATAGGAGTGAGTGAGTGAGTGAGTGAGAAAATAAGAGTGAGTGAGTGAGTGAGAAAATAAGAGTGAGTGAGTGAGTGAGTGAGAAAATAGGAGTGAGTGAGTGAGAAAATAAGAGTGAGTGAGTGAGTGAGAGAATAAGAGTGAGTGAGCCTGTGTGTCTTATCGCACAGGAGAGTGAGTGAGTGAGTGAGTGAGTGAGTGAGTGAGAAAATAAGAGTGAGTGAGTGAGTGAGTGAGAAAATAAGAGTGAGTGAGTGAGTGAGTGAGTGAGAAAATAAGAGTGAGTGAGTGAGTGAGAAAATAAGAGTGAGTGAGTGAGTGAGTGAGTGAGAAAATAAGAGTGAGTGAGTGAGTGAGAAAATAAGAGTGAGTGAGTGAGTGAGTGAGTGAGTGAGAAAATAAGAGTGAGTGAGTGAGTGAGAAAATAAGAGTGAGTGAGTGAGTGAGAAAATAAGAGTGAGTGAGTGAGTGAGTGAGAGAATAAGAGTGAGTGAGCCTGTGTGTCTTATCGCACAGGAGAGTGAGTGAGTGAGTGAGAAAATAAGAGTGAGTGAGTGAGTGAGTGAGAAAATAAGAGTGAGTGAGTGAGTGAGTGAGAAAATAAGAGTGAGTGAGTGAGTGAGTGAGTGAGTGAGAAAATAGGAGTGAGTGAGTGAGTGAGAAAATAAGAGTGAGTGAGTGAGTGAGTGAGTGAGAAAATAAGAGTGAGTGAGTGAGTGAGTGAGTGAGTGAGTGAGTGAGAAAATAAGAGTGAGTGAGTGAATGAGTGAGTGAATAAGAGTGAGTGAGTGAGAGAGTGAATGAGTGAATGAGTGAGTGAATAAGAGTGAGTGAGTGAATAAGAGTGAGTGAATGAGTGAGTGAGTGAATGAGTGAGTGAATAAGAGTGAGTGAGTGAATAAGAGTGAGTGAGTGAGTGAGAAAATAGGAGTGAGTGAGTGAGTGAGTGAGAGAATAAGAGTGAGTGAGTGAGTGAGTGAGTGAGTGAGTGAGTGAGTGAGTGAGAGAATAAGAGTGAGTGAGTGAGTGAGTGAGTGAGTGAGTGAGAGAATAAGAGTGAGTGAGCCTGTGTGTCTTATCGCACAGGAGAGTGAGTGAGTGAGTGAGAAAATAAGAGTGAGTGAGAAAATAAGAGTGAGTGAGTGAGTGTGTGTGTGAGTGAATAAGAGTGAGTGAGAGAATAAGAGTGAGTGAGTGAGTGGGTGAGAAAATAAGAGTGAGTGAGTGAGAAAATAAGAGTGAGTGAGTGAGTGAGTGAGTGAATGAGTGAGAGAGTGAGGGAGAGATTGAGTGAGTGAGTGAGTGAGTGAATGAGTGAGTGAATAAGAGTGAGTGAGTGAGAGAGTGAATGAGTGAGAGAGTGAGGGAGAGATTGAGTGAGTGAGTGAGGGAGAGATTGAGTGAGTGAGTGAGTGAGTGAGTGAATAAGAGTGAGTGAGTGAGTGAGTGAATGAGTGAATGAGTGAGTGAATAAGAGTGAGTGAGTGAGAGAGTGAATGAGTGAATGAGTGAGTGAATAAGAGTGAGTGAGTGAATAAGAGTGAGTGAGTGAATGAGTGAGTGAGTGAATGAGTGAGTGAATAAGAGTGAGTGAGTGAGTGAATAAGAGTGAGTGAGTGAGTGAGTGAATGAGTGAGTGAATAAGAGTGAGTGAGTGAGAGAGTGAATGAGTGAATGAGTGAGTGAATAAGAGTGAGTGAGTGAATAAGAGTGAGTGAGTGAATGAGTGAGTGAGTGAGTGAGTGAGTGAATGAGTGAGTGTATAAGAGTGAGTGAGTGAGAGAGTGAATGAGTGAATGAGTGAGTGAATAAGAGTGAGTGAGTGAATAAGAGTGAATGAGTGAATGAGTGAGTGTATAAGAGTGAGTGAGTGAGAGAGTGAATGAGTGAATGAGTGAGTGAATAAGAGTGAGTGAGTGAATAAGAGTGAGTGAGTGAATGAGTGAGTGAGTGAATGAGTGAATGAGTGAGTGAGTGAATGAGTGAGTGAAAAAGAGTGAGTGAGTGAGAGAGTGAATGAGTGAGAGAGTGAGGGAGAGATTGAGTGAGTGAGTGAGAGAGAGAGTGAGAGTGTGTAAGTGGAACAACATTCAACACCAACACATCATCAAAACTACATCCCTGTTTCTTGCTGTTCTGCTGCAGGGCTTCGGCACATCCAGCAGAGTGAGCGTGTGACTCAGGGCCGTGATGGAAACCTCTACTTCTCTCATGTGAAATTTGAAGACAGCAGAAGTGATTACACCTGCAACGTGCAGTTTCTGGGAGCCCGCATCATCATAGTCAAAGAACCAATTAGTCTGAAGGTCACTTCGTGTAAGTGGAGCCTTGCAGCTTGCTCTTGTTATAGCTAAATGTTTTTATAGTGTTATATATTTATAGTGTTAGCTTTAGTATTGTTGCTGCTTTACAGCTCCAGACTCGGGAGTTCGATCCTGAGTTCTGTTGTCTAGCTGAATGAAGTTTCAGGTGTCCTCCATGGGTCCAGATGGATAACATACTGTAGTATTTAATCCAGGTTGTTTTCTGGTCTTGTGTTTAGTGTTCCTGGGATAAAATCTGGATCCACACTGAGCCTGAGGATGAAATTACTGAAGATTAAAGAATGAATTTTAGTTTTCATTATAAGCCAGACTGTGGATTACTGCTGTGCAAGTTATAGCAATTTTTCTATCCACATAAAAGATATTGTTTTTTGTAGCTAGAACTGGATTCATACATCTGCTAAATTGAGGGAAAAAAAGAGAAATGAATTAATATCTGTTTCATTTATTAAAATCAATCTGAGAATAATATATTAATGATACATTATAAACACCAGGAACCATCATGGATGTTTAATTGATTTAATCATTTAAATTGATTGAACAGCTTGTAGACTAATGTGCAGTTGACTCTCACAGTGGGATTTCAGTATCTATATATTGATTTGCATCATTTTGTTCTCATTATATTCTTCGTTCATTTAGACAATAGGGAGCTTTTTCTGATTTAAAACTAGATTAGTGTGTAGAAAGGTTTCTGGATGCAATACCAATCCTCTAGTCTTTGATGTAATTAGTATGGAGCTGTGGAGATGAGATAAAATTGCTTAATCATTTTAAAACAATCGTTTACATTTTGTAGGAAAAACAGTCCCCTTAGCGCTGTGTTAACAAATGACTGTCTTAAAGCATGTTCTCTCCATGTCCACATGATTTGCCTCCAGATTCTCTGATTTCTTCCAACCTCCTAAAACCATACTACATACTTTGTTCACTGATTATAATCACTAGTGCATGGTGCCACAAGATGGATGGGCATCTGTCATGAATCCTCCATCTTTTCGAATTCAAGTAGTCCAATACCTTACCACTTCCCATTAGTGCTCTTCTGTTACTGAGCCTACCTTTCTTTGTTTTTGCCTCGTCTTTGAAATCCTGTTTGTATCTCATCTGACTACTGCCTAGGGTTTTGGATTATTTCGCCTCTTCTTATAAAACTGCTCATAGCTGTTTCCAATAAATTGCCTACCTGCACTTGCAACCTCTCCAACCTGACAGTATTCCCACTTCATGGACAGTATTTCCAGGATAGGATCTGAATCCAGGATAAAGCAGTTATTCAGGATGATTGTAATTGCAGTTAGAGCTTGCCTGCTGTAAAAATCATCCAGAAATGGACTTGTATTCCTGCCTCATGTTTAATGTTCTTGGGATAAAGTGCTTATTTATAATAGCCTGCCTTTCTAGCAGAACTTCAGACAGCTGGGCAGGAGGGAAGGAGGGAAGGGAAGAGTGAACACATCTCTGGGTGTAAATTTGACACTGTAGGATGAAGATGCATCTGATGCAACTTCATCTTGTGGGACCGTCTGACATTTCTAGGCTCTCATATAACTCTCACTGTGTTCTGCACAGCATGTGATACTGTTGTTTTTGTCTGACATTTTACATATGCCCATTTTTTTTTGTCACTTTTCCTTTGCCTGTAGCTAACATGCTGCGAAACAGACGGCCGCAGATGATGAGACCAACCGGCACACACAGCTCCTATCTGGTCCTGAGGGGCCAAACACTGGAACTGGAGTGCATTGTCCAGGGCCTGTGAGTGTGTTTGTGTGTTATTATGAGCATCTTTCATAATAAAAAAGTGCTTAATTCATAATGACCACACCCTTTCTCATCTCCTCAGCCCCACCCCCTCCGTCCAGTGGGTGAGGAAAGACGGAGTTCTTTCCGAGTCTCGTACCTCCAGAGAGAACTTCGACCGGCTGCTGCGTTTCACCAACATCTCAGAGCGAGATGATGGGGAGTACCAGTGCACAGCCAACAACTCTCAGGGCACCATCACACACACTTATACCGTCTCTGTGGAAGGTATGGCTCTGTCTGGCTTTAAACTGACCATCTGTTAGAGCTACTAACCCACTGATTCACATGTGCAACAAAATGTTATCATTTTCAGGGAAACACATCTCTGAACATTAGGCCTATACAGTATATAATGTTTCATTGTCTGATACTGTGAGACTGTTCACTAGTCATAAATATTCATGAAATTTACTACCTAAAGCTTATGAATATTCACTAGCTCACTAATAACCTCAATAAAGGGAGGAGCATTTTGCACATTAGTACACGCAGGTCTCCTATTAAATCGCGCCTTTGTAACTTGCTGCTGTTGCAAACAAACAGAAAATGCAGACTCATTATTTCTTGTCATGGAACACGACATAAATCATTCGCTTTCTGTTTCTTTTTTCTCTCTTCAATGCTGTTGTTTGAGTAAGAAGTACTAGAAGAGCAGTCGCACTAAAATTAACTCTATACTCTAGACAACAATAGTAGGCAGTTTGGGACATAGCCAGTTCGCTGGTTGTGATCAACTTTGTGATGATTGGACTTTATTTAGATCTCTCTAATGATATAAATAAAGACAGATAAAGTCTATTTTAGTCATTGTTGAACTGAAGAAACCTAGGTACAGGTTTCATCACCAGGTTTTCATTACCAGCACTTTAAACTGGATAATAATTGGGCAGAGAATTGTTTAGGTTGGCTTGTTATACTTACAGCAACTAATTGGAGAACACTGGAGAATTGTACAAAGAAACAAAATGCATCTTGGTTAGTAAAATTTGTCCTGATAGCATTCCATCCAGTCTGAGGAGTAAAATTACAAAGGAATGTTTCATTTATATCTAATATACTAATACTGTGTTTGATTTTCTATGTAAAATGTTCTGTTTAAAATATTCAAGGTTATAGGAGAAGTGGACCAACCCATGGCATTAGTATTTCTAACAAGTGCACCCATGCGCTTATATTAATAATGCAAACATTTTCTTTTTAGTGGCTTTGCAGATTTTTGCTCACAGAAGTTTAGCTTTTCTTGAAGGCAGCATGTACCTAATTGTTCACCAAGAGGGAAATCAGACGCAAGACTAGCATTCAGGTGAAATGTTCTGTGCTGTGTATTTACATGTGCACATTCTGTGTGTTTGTGTTCCTCTAGCTGCTCCGTACTGGATTAAGGAACCCAGGGGCGAACTGTATGCCCCAGGAGAGACGGTCATGTTGGACTGTCAGGCAGATGGGATCCCTTCTCCACAGATCACCTGGAGTATCAACGGACGTCTTCTCTCAGGTAACTGCACCGTGTATTCCCCAAAGTGATAATGGTTTAGTCCGAAGTGGAAATATGCACCATTTTTACTTCAACTGACTAAAACATGTTTGATGTCTGAAATATGCTTCTTTTTTTCTCCTGGCACTGGAATTATGAGACTAATTAAGATAGCAATCCACTAGGGTTGATAAGTGGAAGTCGGGTTTAGAGCAAATGGAGGGTAATAGCAAAAAACCATTCTGGGGAATAGAAAGTGTGTGATAATAGTGCCATATTCTCTACAAAGTACAAAGTTATGCATTTTGGTTATCCTCTAGGGAGCGTTGTTTGGACACTAATCCCAAGCAGTGTATTGTGGGATTTCATAAGTGCACTGGATATTCTCTACAATGCTTTCAGACAAAGTGACAATGCTCCCAAATAGATTTGTAGCCTTCTGGCAGCATTGTAAATCCAAATGCGCAAATCTCAGGCAGGGTGAATATATTTAGGGTAAAATTCTATCATGCTCACTGTTTAAAGTATTTCTAGATATTCACATATTTTAAGGCTGGTTTAAAGTGAAAGGAACTGCACTGATATTGTATGCATCATGTAGAAATTCACCCAGATCCACGGCGTACTGTGAATGGGGGAGTTCTCAGACTGCGTGAGGTGAAGCTCAGTGACACTGCAGTGTACCAGTGCAGGGCCTCTAACAAACACGGCACTATCCTTATCAACATCCACGTCGTCGTCATTGGTGAGCACACTTTGAATTTTTGCATTAAAACATTATATTAAGCCTGTTGTTTGTTTGTTTTTCATAATCATGTGTTGTTGTTTCAGTGCTTCCTCCCCAGATCCTGACGGAGGACTCGTTGCTGTACAGAGCGACAGAGGGAAAGACAGCCAGGTTGCAGTGCATGACCTTTGGTTCACCTCGGCCGAAAGTCACATGGTGAGAGCCAGTCATAGCGCTAATGTGCTTAATCATGTGCTGTTTTTAGAGAATGGTGCTGTGGTAATGTCAGATATTTTTTAGATTTTTCAGATATTATCATGGGGAATGTCAAAAAGTTGAAATAGCTAAGGCTGCCGCTGATGATCCTAATGTGCAGTGTCAAATACTTGTCTTTTTTTGGTACCGGTCAGCTAGTTAGCTCAAGCATTAATGTAATTTGTTATCCCAACATCTAGCCAGCTTTGTATGCCATCAGAAAACTATATATTTCCTAAAACATAAATAATAAATAAATAAATTTATAATAAATAAATAGTTTCCATGTATAGATGGTGGAAAGATTGACAGTCTCAAATAATAATAATAAATGAAAGTATTTTCAAAAATATACAGTACTTCTGGTCATCATTGGTGTTTTCTCTGATGAGGCAGTAGTGCGTCATTTGCAAATTTGTGTCGAGGGGAAATATTAAAGAAATTTAATTAAAGAAACAGAATTATAAGCTAAGATTAAAGCAGCAGTATTATTAAAACATATTTAAGTTACAGTAAGAAGTATACACCTGTGTCTTTACTACATGCAGAGTCTAACTCAAGAATTACAAAAGGTTGTGGCAGAAAAATATTTGAAGTATTATGAATTTTTGCAAGAGCACAGTGTACAGTTATAAGTGAGTGACCTGTGTGTGTGTGTGTGTGTGTGTCTGTCTGTTCTCAGGGAGAGTGAAACCTGGGACTCTGTGATGTCCAACTCCAGGATGAATCAGCTAAGCAATGGTACTCTGGAGATTAGTGATGTATCCCACAATGACACAGGCATATACACCTGCTCAGTGGTTGGAGACAAACTCGCCATCACTGCCGAGTTGGAAGTCCTCAGTGAGTAACCAGGATAAAAACATACTGCATCCTCTCACTGTCTTTCTTTCTTTCTTTTTTTTAAAGATACACACTCCCCTTTCTGGGCTAATATCAGATACTGACTATATCTTTCATCAGACATTTGCAACTATTTCAATCTTCGCTGTCGTTAGAGTAGGCGCCGGTGTGAGCTGTCTTCATTTACGCTGAGTAACAGCCGTGTCTTTATCAGATCGGACAGTGATCGTGAAGCCACCACTGGAACTGTATGTTCAAAAGGGGAAGATGGCCACCTTCACCTGTCAGTACCAGATGGACAGCAAACTGGGCTCACCTCAAATCCTGTGGAGGAAAACCAAGAAGAAGCTGGACGAATCTTCTGACATAGACAAGTAAGATTTCAGAATCTGTTAGAATAATAATGTTTTTATTCCTAGACCTGTCGACTTCTGAACTATTCAATGCTGATTTCGTTTTTTTTTTTCATTCAACTGGATGACATTACTGATGCTCTATCTTACTATAACTGTGTTTCAGGTACATAATTGACGAGACAGAGCTCATAATAAATGATGTCCAGGATGAAGATGAAGGTGTTTATGGTTGCGAAGTCATAACAAGTTTGGACATGGCTGAAGCTAGCGGCAGTCTCACAGTTGTTGGTATGACATTTAAAAAACAAATCAATGGAACAAATAAATTGCATTTTATCATACATTTGAGCTGGTGTGTATGTGATGTTAGAAGTTTACCGTCTATGTGTGTGTTTCCTCACTCATTCTATCTTGCTCTCAGACCGACCGGACCCTCCTTCCATGCTGCAGATCACAGAGCATGGAACTCACTCGGTCACGCTGTTATGGGTTCCTGGAGATAACCACAAAAGCCCTATTTTAGGTACATAAGTGATGATTTCTGTAGCACAGAATCTATGTTGACTTTAATAATAGATATTAAGCAACATGTGTCATGATCCCTTTGCATTAGGTTCAGGCTTTGACAGGGAATGGCCCATAATTCAGTATACTGTTCTCTTTATTACTAATTTCCAGTAGTTCTGAATAATATTTTCTCTAGGCTTGCAATTACTCACATTTAGTTCTTATTACATTTGAGTGCAAAAGTTTGTGCAGCCGGAGCTGAAATAAAGTAATGAAACCAACATCGGCAGACTGGGAAAACTCTTCCTTTGATGAAATCTTTACGTTTTCTACTATATATACAGTATATACAATACCAGTCAAAAGTTTGGACACACCTTCTTTTATTTCTTTCTATATTGTAAAACAATGCTGAAGGCGGCCGAAATACACAATAATGTCCTTTGAACAGGTTTGATATTGAGATATGTCTGCTACTGTAAAGCCTACTGTAAATAACGGCTCTAATCTGAGGTGCTGTTAATGGGTAATCTGCAGCAGAGGTAAGTTTTGGTCTTGCTTTACTGGGATGGTCTTCATGTGAGCCAGTTTCATCATGGTGCTTGATGGGTTTTGCAAATGCACTTGACAATACTATTCTTGCAAGAACTATTCCAGAACACCTGACCTCCGTGTCTTAAAATAACAACTGACTGTTTTTTGTTGTCATTACATATGGATTACATAAATCCATGTGTGTTATTTCATAGTTTTGAAATCTCCAGTATTGTTCTAGAATGTAGAAAATAAATCCCTAAACAAAAAACATTGAATTAGAAGTGTGTCCAAACTTTTGACTGGTTATATTTCAGAAAACAAAAATCACATGTAAAATGATAGAACTATAATATCTGGTTATCCCCAAAAGTGAGAAGTGTGGAGAAGAGTGTATTTAAATATTCAGACTCCACTGAGGACATTTTGACAGCTAGTGTCTGATCAAAACTAGCACAACCTGAATTGATTAGACTCTTGTTGGTTTCAAGTAGCTATCCAACAACCTGATCAAAACATTATATTCACTGTGTGAAGAAATCACTCCTAGCTAGTTTTTGATTTTTGACCCAGTCCCAGCAAGAAAAAAAAAATAAATAAATAAACTGAGAAACCAGATTTTTTTTAGCCCAAAAACATCTGACAGGTTTTCTCAGACTGTTTAATATTAATGCATGTTTTACATATGTTTTTTTATGAGTAACATTGTATGATAAGCTATGAGCCTTTTTAATATTCCTCTGCATTCCCTTCTGCAAAAATGACCTAAAACTTGTAATGTCTTGGTAATAAACATAACTGCTCACAATAATCTTCTGTATTATGTAGAGTTTGCTGTAATGGGTAAATATTAATGAACCACCATTAAGCAAGCATGGAATTATGTATTATGTATGCAGTTAAGCTGGAAGACATTGTGTCCATACATGTTAGTGTCATGTTGTTGAGAATGTTGCATGATGGAGCTGTGGTGTGAAAAACGAGCTCATGGTCTTGAGACGTTTTTCATGAGACTGCTCAAACTAAATTTCTGACCTATCAGATGTTCATAATCATACACTATATGGCCTAAAGAATGCGGACACCTGAATATCACAGGCCATATGTGGCTCTTTCTCAAACTCAAACTTCAAATTAGCAGTTAATCGGAAATTGTTGCCTCATCCACAAAGTTATAGCTAAATCAAATGAAATTTAGCCTGCTTATGAAGAAAGTAGGATTAAAGGGGTTTAAACTGTAAAGTCTATGCCTATGTTGTCTTCTTTTCCTATATCTATGTCTTACTAACTGCTGCTGGTGTATATGTGTAGAGTATGTGGTGGAGGCTGAGGAGACTGGCACTGACATGGAGGACTGGGAGGAGATTATGCAGGTCTCTGGAGACACTCGGCGCACCACAATCCCACTGAAACCCTTCCTCTCGTACCGCTTCCGGGTCATCGCCATCAATAAGATTGGCAAGAGTGACCCCAGCCTGCCCTCAGCACCATACTCTACTCCTGCAGCCCGTAAGAAGACATTCCTTTAGCTTGTTGATAATTTGAGAGTTTTAAAAATGCTTCTGTGTAAGGAGTACTGAAAACACTCTCGCTAACACACTTCAGAATTAGTCTGCTTTATGGTATTGTAAGAATGTTCTGTTGTCATTTTGGGACAGGACCGAGCAGTAACCCTGAAGGAGTGCGCAGCGAGTCACTTGACTCAGACACTCTTGTCATCACATGGAAGGTAAGAAGTAGGAGAATGTACTGAGCTGACCAGGCAAGTGAGCATCTTGTTTTGATATCATAATACAGCGTGATATTTGTTTGGAACTCATACCCAAGTGTGTTCTTACAGGAGATGGATAGAAGGGACTTTAATGGCCCGGATTTCCACTACAACGTGATGTGGAGGAAGGTTCTAGGCAGTGGGCCATATTGGCACTCTAACTTTACCAGATCACCCCCTTTTGTTGTCACGGATGTGGGCGATTTCAGTGCGTTTGACATTAAGGTGCAAGCTGTTAATGAGCTGGGAGCGGGCCCAGAACCCAAATCTACCATCGGCTACTCTGGAGAAAATTGTGAGTTTCCTGTTAATAAGTTGGCTAAAGCTTTATCCCATTAGTTTAATCATGACACGATTGTTGCCAAATTCCAGATTTGGATAAATGCCCCTGCCTGGGCCTGCCATGTAGTATTACATGCAATAATTTCTAACATCTTTTTTTGTCCCAAAAGCTAAAGGAGCAGTTTGTAATATTTGTCACCCGTCTGCTGATAATGACTGTTGACAGTTAAATTGCAATTGAAATGAAAATATTGACCAGCTTTCCTTTACGCCCTAACTGGCCCCACCCACACTCAGTGGAAAATGTGTATGCCATGAGAGGTTAAGGGGCTGAGCTGAGCAACAGTGTTCATCTGGTAACCCTAATTTCTTGGCATGTTTGGAATTGTATTATTTGTTTGGTATAGAAACACCTTCACCATTGCAATCTGCACCTATAACCAATACAGATAGATTCTTCTGAGTGGTGTCTGTGAGGTTATTCTAGCTTTCTCTGATTGTGTGTACTTCAAATTCTCCACAGGACCAAAAGAGCAAAATTGTGTTTGTGTGTGTGTTCTTCAGATCCCTTGGAGGCTCCCATGAATGTAGGAATAATTCTACTCAACAGCACTGCCATCAGGGTAACATGGGCCCCAGTGAAGAGAGAGTCTGTGAGGGGACATCTGTTGGGATACAAGGTAATGCACCAAAAGGCTCTTGAGTCAGATGTCTGAAAGCTTGGACTAAAATACAGAGATAAAGGTTTAGCACACGCCCTTTGATAGATCAGGGTCTTGAATTTCCAGACTCATAGATCTAAGCATTTGTATTCTGTCCTGTGGGAAATGTGCAAACCACAAGATTTGTTGACAGATTTGTAAAATCTGTTTTGAATGTTAAAGTTCTCAGTAGATTTGAACCATTTTCTTGCACTGAAAAAAAACAACAACAACCAAGCAGCCTGATGTGAATTTGTCACCGTTCTCCATTTAAGATCCATCTGTCGTACTACGGCTCATGCAGCAAACACCATCACCAAAAGTGCGGCAGTGAGGAAGATGAGCCACTGAATAAGGCTGTAGTGAGAACAGGACCTGATGAGCAGAAAAGGGATCTGGGAGGCCTGCGACCATATTCCTCGTATTCTCTCACTGTTAGTGTCTTCAACAGCAAAGGAGACGGAAACGTGTCAGAAGCCCGGCCCTTCCAAACTCCTGAGGGAGGTGAGAGAAGCAGAGATTTAAAATTGAATACAAAGGAAGTTTTCTGGCTATAAACACAGATTCGAAACACAGGATATGCAATGACCAAGTCTTTCTGAAAGGTAATAATCAATAACGAGATGACACAGATTAGTTTAATGTGATGTCAATCCCTTTCCTCTTCCAGTTCCTGGTCCTCCCAGATCTTTGATATTGTCCAGTCCCTCCGAGACGGAGATCACGCTCCACTGGACTCCACCTTCTCAAGAAAATGGAATTCTGATCGGATACCTAATACAGTACCAAGAGTGTACGTATACACAGTTAATGTTCTCCAGTACAGTGCTGTCCTGTATGGTGATGGTGAGTTTTACCATATGCTTTAATACATGTCTTAAAGGGTTAAAGTTAGTGTTTCTAGGCAACAGGGACATATGTATCCAGGGGGAGGCTAATGAGAGAGGCTAATGAGAGAGGGGTCAACATTCCAACCCCCCCCCCATAAAAACCCAACAACAGCAACAACAATTTTACCACAAATACTCTTGAGTATTATATTAATATGTGTCATATCGTAGGTCACCGAGATAAAGTTGGTGTGGAAGTTAAAGTTGGATACTTTCAGTGAACTTTTCAATGAACTTTTGTTGCTTTAACTTAAGACAAAAATAGAGTTGTGTCAGTTGTCTCCTGAGTCACCAAAGCAAATGGTCATAAAAGGTTCCTAAATGCTGCAGCTAACCATTAATGGCACCTTTGTATTGACTCACTAACTAAAGTTTCTGTATACAGGCAGTATAAAGGCAGAGTGGCAGTGGAAACAAGTGCTGGTCAATAGTTTTGCTACTTGAAATTGCAAGCACATGAGTGTTCTTTTAAACTCATAAGACATGGCTGAATGTGTAACACGTCTTGACCCAAATCTCTGAATAATGGAGAGTGAGCTTGATTTTGAGCTTGATTGATTAATTTCTGTGATTACAAACCACAAAACACAAAAATCCTGCATAGGCATTCAGCCATTCATCATACAGCATTCTCTCTTCACAGACCACTTCAAAGTTTCCCACTAAGTCCTTCTGTTCTCTCTCTCTCTCTCTCTGCAGTAGACAATGTGGACAGCCCCATGCAGGTGGAGAAGATCGATGACCCCGCAGTACATCACCTGAGCATTAAAGGTCTGGACCGTCATAGCCATTACCGTTTCTACCTGCGGGGGCGCACTGCAGCTGGAGAAGGCCTGCCAATCATCAAAGTGGGACAGACTACACTTGACGGAGGTAGAGTGTTCTACCTCTCTGTCTTTCTGTTTCTTTGTCCCTGTAATTACACTGTGGTCTCGCTACGAGTTACTCCCAGAAAGGGGCATGGCCTAACAATTCAATATTTAAAATCTATCTAGCACTCATTTGTATCATTAAATACATCTCACTTTGAGCATTGTATAGTTTCAGGAGGACAGATCCACACGTCTGCTGTTTGCTCGGTTTTTGCTCTGTATTTTTTTTATAGATTAAAGGATATAACATGAGTCATTTTATCTAGGTCACATGGATGATATTTCATGCATGCACAGCGCAAGCAGAGCACAGAGCCAAACTCGATTAGAGACACTTAAAGAGGCAACTAGTGATATTAAGAATCTCTTTTTCTTTGAAGCATGAAAGTGAAATGGTAATGAAGCAGCATACACGAGGAATAATGAGGACTGTGGAGATCAAGTGAATGAGAGTAAGGCGTGATCGTGAACATGTTTTTTTTTCTTAAGCACATGGAATATCAGAGCTGTGTGGTTTCTGTGCATCTCGAAGCCTGGAATGATCATAGAACATCTTTTTTTTAAACTTTGCTGTAGAAATAAATAATGATGTGACTTCTATGCTTGTTTTTGTGTACAAACAGCTCCACCTCAGAACATTAATTTTTCTGCCGGAGAGACAGCAGTTAACATAAGCTGGATTTTTCCTGAGAGACAAAGGAACATTGGTTTCCATATCCGATACCTGAGGAAAAATGGTAAGAGATTTGCCCTGAGCGTAAAATTTGAAAAAAGCTGATAATGGAGCTATTATCTTTTGCTCATTCATATTAAATGACTTACTGGTATAGGAACAGTTGGCTTGTAGGATGACTTGTGTATGTCATATATATATATATATATATATATATATATATATATATATATATATATATATATGTCGAGTGTTGTTTGATGTTTGATGATTATGTTAGACTTACATACAGTATGCTGAGCATCTCGTGTAGATCATATACACTATATTGCCAAAAGTATTCGCTCACCCATCCAAATAATCAGAATCAGGTGTTCCAATCACTTCCATGGCCACAGGTGTATAAAATCAAGCACCTAGGCATGCAGACTGTTTTTACAAACATTTGTGAAAGAATGGGTCGCTCTCAGGAGCTCAGTGAATTCCAGCGTGGAACTGTGATAGGATGCCACCTGTGCAACAAATCCAGTCGTGAAATTTCCTCACTCCTAAATATTCCACAGTCAACTGTCAGCTGTATTATAAGAACGTGGAAGTGTTTGGGAACGACAGCAACTCAGCCACGAAGTGGTTGGCCACGTAAACTGACGAAGCGGGGTCAGCGGATGCTGAGGAGCATAGTGCGAAGAGGTCGCCAACTTTCTGCAGAGTCAATCGCTACAGACCTCCAAACTTCATGTGGCCTTCAGATTAGCTGAAGAACAGTGCGCAGATAGCTTCATGGAATGGGTTTCCATGGCCGAGCAGCTGCATCCAAGCCATACATCACCAAGTGCAATGCAAAGCGTCGGCTGCAGTGGTGTAAAGCACACCACCACTGGACTCTAGAGCAGTGGACATGCGTTCTCTGGAGAGACGAATCACGCTTCTCCATCTGGCAATCTGATGGACGAGTCTGGGTTTGGCGGTTGCCAGGAGAACGGTACTTGTCTGACTGCATTGTGCCAAGTGTAAAGTTTGGTGGAGGGGGGATTATGGTGTGGGGTTGTTTTTCAGGAGCTGGGCTTGTCCCCTTAGTTCCAGTGAAAGGAACTCTGAATGCTTCAGCATACCAAGACATTTTGGACAATTCCATGCTCCCAACTTTGTGGGAACAGTTTGGAGCTGGCCCCTTCCTCTTCCAACATGACTGTGCACCAGTGACCAAAGCAAGGTCCATGAAGACATGGATGACAGAGTCTGGTGTGGATGAACTTGACTGGCCTGCACAGAGTCCTGACCTCATACAGATAGAACACCTTTGGGATGAATTAGAGCGGAGACTGAGAGCCAGGCCTTCTCGTCCAACATCAGTGTGTGACCTCACAAATGCGTTTGGAAGAATGGTCAAAAATTCCCATAAACACACTCCTAAACCTTGTGGACAGCCTTCCCAGAAGAGTTGAAGCTGTTATAGCTGCAAAGGGTGGACCGACGTCATATTGAACCCTATGGATTAGGAATGGGATGTCACTTAAGTTCATATGCGAGTCAAGGCAGGTGAGCGAATACTTTTGGCAATATAGTGTAGCACACTTTACTCTTGTAAAGTTGTGTCATGTTATGTGGTATTTCTGAACCTAGCTTGGGTGGCTTAGTGCTTATTTGTATTTTGGCTTTTTGTGTTTTTTCGCAGGCCATGAAGGATGGATACAATCAGAGAAAGTGAACATGTCTCAGTCCTTTTACACCCTGCAGGGCCTCAAGCCCGGATCCCATTACCGCCTGCGCTTCATCTACAACAACAACACCTTCTCTGAAACTGACATAGAGACAGGAGGCGCAGGTATAACACACACACACACACACACACACACACATGCACACAGAGAGAAAGGCACAGACTTCAATCCTGATGGGTTTTGTATTAAGTCACAAACCACAACCGACAGAACTGACAAGGCCTGTTTTTGGCACTGCAACAAAAAAAGTCAGACTATTTACACAGTGAGAGTTCTCACACATCCTGAGAAACCGTGACATTCATCATCTGAGTCACGCGTGACTAAAAAAAAAAAGACAAAAATATCTTGGCAATGTGAGCTTTTTATAAAAAGCGTGAGACTGAACAGTATCCGTGTCTGCATAGAGAAAATATGATACAACTTCCTCTACCAATAAAATACCAATTTGAGTACAAAAATATATATACATATTATATATATACGATATTATGACTTATAATTATGCAGACTTAAAAACACGAATGCAAAATAAGCACGAATGCTAAATGAGGCCGGTATTAGGAAGTAAATATTCACACTTGACAAATAAGTGTGTATGCATACTTGGAAAAATGAGCATGCAAAATATTTATGAATGCTAAACAAATTAGTATTTAAATAGATATGTTGGCTTAATAATTAAGTGTGCAAAGTAAGTATGCAAGCTAAATGAGGATGCAAATGGATATACTGTATGTGGATGAAGTAAGCTGTGAAAAAAGTATGCTTAATTTAAAAAAAATACACTTAAAAAATATGAATTGTTTTATTATATGCCTGTTAATATGCAAAAATACAGTGTGTGTCTGTGTTTGTCTGTGTGTGTGTGTAAAGTAGCAATTGAGATGAAGGGTAGCTTTGCGACTGAAGGCTGGTTTATTGGGCTCATCAGCGCCCTTGTGCTGTTGCTGCTGCTTCTGCTGATTCTCTGCTTCATCAAGCGTGGTAAAGGTGGAAAGTACTCAGGTAGGACAGCTGCCTCACTGATCAGTCACTAAACCTGGACACGAGTCTGTTAGGAAAGCGTTTATTTAGGCCTGAGCGATATGAACTGCGTAAACATTTTTCGTTCTCTGTCTCAGTGAAAGACAAAGAGGAGGGCCAGGTGGACTCGGAGTCCCGGCCGATGAAGGATGAGGCGTTCGGGGAGTACAGGTGTGCTGCTGTCACATCTTTTTCTTTGGTTTTCTAAAGCACAAAGCTTGACTGTGAATTGCAGCCCTGTTTCTTTGCTTTGATCACACTCTCCCTCTTTTCCCTGATGCTTTCCCTGAATGCTTTCCAGATCACTAGAGAGGTATGATTTGCAGTGTCTTTTAATGCATGGGCCTGAATTTTGCTGTTGTTGAGCTAAACATCACCTCGAGCCATTGCGGTCCTACACAAAATTCACTGATGTACACAGTATTTGTAATAAAAAATAATCTGTGATGATATCTAATCAGTTTTTGGTTGCAGTGGAAACAGAAATTTGACTATATACATCATTTTAAATGTTCAGAAATGTACTGATATTCAATTACATTATATAAAAAATGTTAATAATAATAAGATAAATAAGAATAACATTCTACTATAAGCAAGCCCTAATATTATGATAAGGGCTAATTATTTTATCATTTATTATTTTATAAATTAAATTGAATTAAAAAATTGTTATAATTAAAATTAAATTCAATTATAATTGTTATAAAATATATTTCATAATTTTTGTTGTTTTAATACTGGGCACATAACCTTAACACATTTCCCCTTCTGAATGCACTCTTAATCATTTCTTATCAATACCAACATCTTTTGAGCTGCTTTTCGATGTCAGTTGTAGTTTTTCACCCATTTGAAGTTTAACTTCTTTGAATTTTTTTGTTGTAGATAAATAATGAAACCTTCCAATCAAAACTCAAAGCTGTGTTGCTGATAATGATGTATAAAAGTTTGAACGGTTCTCTCTTCCTCTTTCTCGCTGTGAAGTGACAACGAGGAGAAGCGCACGGCTAGTCAGCCGTCTCTGTGCGAGGACAGCAAGCTGTGCAGCGACGACGGCCTGGACGATTACGGCAACAGCCACAGCATTCACACCAAGGTGACCATAGACGAGTCTCTGACCAGTCAGTACAGCGGAGTCAGAGACGTGTCGGAGGTCGAGAGGCATGACAGCTCGCCCCTCAAACCTGTCGCTTCCGACCACGGCCTGCCCAACTCTGCTGCTGACCTCGATTAGCGGGGCAGCGTGAGCAGCAGAATCAAACCAGGACTCACAGCTTGTATCTGAATGACTGACCAAACAATCAATGTTACACACAGTGCAATGTCAATGTGTACAATGAAGCAAATGCCAAGTTAAAAACACCAGACACAAACAATGCTGGGACTGACTTTAGACCCAATCAAACCAACTCTTTCACCTCTGGTAGAGCCAGAAGGGAGGGATTCTTAACAATAGACTAGACCACCCTTATGTGTAGGGACTGCCATGTTTGCAAACTGTTTACACATAAAATCTCTGTTCTCTTATAATACATCATTTCAGAGTAGACCGCAACAAGAGTCCCAGTTTCCTGCCTGATAAAATGACTTATTATACAGAATAGACTTTATTAAAGGAAAAATCCGCCGTGAACAACTTACCTATTGATATTTATAATTCCGTGGCATCCAAGATTCATTTTGTAATGAAAATGTATCGAGACGTTATTAGTTTTATCAAACATTTTGGTCTATTTTTACTTAACACTTTCCTACATTACCCATAATGCCTTTGGTATTGGCACCACTGGGATTTAGCCTTTGCTTACTCTCTAAATAGAGTGATGCAGCAGTGCTTTGGTCCTTTAGTCTGTCTAGCTGTCTCGCCTCATCATCTGTACACTCTGCTCAAACCGATCGGCTTCCAAAACGTTAACTCTTCGGCTAATACCAGCAACAGCATTGTGCTCTTCATCTTGTAGCACGCTACCTAACACAAATATCTAGCTTCGAGTCTGATTTTTACCAATGTTTTATCAATATTTTCATCAATGTCAGAACTATTTCTACATCAGTGTTCTCATCGGTAAGATATTGAACAGCATTAGCAAAATGGTTGCAGAGAAACCTGAATATTATCCCTTATGTTTGAGATCTTTGAATTTTTTTTCTGCTATTAAACACGAATGTAACTGTGCTATCACCCTGCGACGTTATAGCGGCACACAAATGCAACACTAACCAATACATTAGCGCCAGAATCATTACATCAGGCACATCAGAAATATTTTAATATAAACACATTAGAGGTGTTTCAGGGTCGAGTTTTCCTTTAATGATGACGATTTATACGCAAAGTGACGTATTCGATTTAACGCGACAAGGACACATACATAGACGCCGCATGGTTAATGCCAAATACAGGACAGTGTGAGCAGCAGAGAACAAGAAACGCAGGGAGATTGAGGGCCTTAAAATCCTGGTAAGTGCATCGTGCAAGCATATGTCCGACATTACATATGGATTGCATCGATGTAGTTCATTATTATAACTATATCTATATATAAATAGTTATGTCGTCCACCATTTCATTGTCCTGCCTCATCGTTTGAGATCTATGCATTTTTTTAATTGATTTTTAAACATTTTTTTTAACAATTTTTGTCAATCATCTTAAATCTTTTCTCTTGCGTAGTCTTTTATGTTGCATCCTTCTAGAAAATACGCATCCAAGACTCCATAGCCTAGAAATATATCCGATGCAATGATCCGCTGATATGAGGTGCTTTATATCAGGCTGTATGTAGTCACAGCTAGCAGTTAGCCATGTCCAGTATTAGAGAGCTGTCATCTCAGAACCCTGAACCGTTCCACCGCCATTGTCAGCTCATTTGTGTGTAGCTCCTTATATGTGTGTGTCGCTTTGTATTGTAGTCTGCATAGTGTATTAAATGATGTATACTGACAAATCCTCTCTTGCAGTCCTGTTGGTATAAAGCCATATGAATACACTTCCCAGGTGTAATCGGGTATGAGGTAGTATTGAGGTTGATGGGGTTGTGAGAGAGCACATCACACGTACACACATACACTAATTTCAGCTTGGTTAAAAAACAATCATGTGTAATTAACCCAGTTTGTGTCTTATGCAGAGAATGTATGCTTTGTTGGGGTTGGGATTTGGATTCCTTACCTGTATACCAAATAGCATTTGTTCCTGGTTCGATGTGTGTGCTGTCTTTAAGTTTGGATAAGCAGTGTTATTTGGAAGAAGAAGAAGAAGAGAAAAAAAAAACGAGAACAACATGAGACGCCCGCTGAAAAAGTTTGTTGCTCTGATAAAAATTGAGATGTGGATTAAGAGTGGAAAAAAAAATTTATCTGAATGTAAATAAATCCCAAATGATTGTTTTGCTATGGCCTCTATTTGTAACCGTGTCTTGTTGATTACATGGGTTTTGGGGTTGTTAATCTTTTAATTCTTAACCTTTGACCTTTTGTCTAGTTAGCTGTGAGATAACTGTTCTAGATAAGTAGAGAATAGTTTTTTTTTTTTTTGGAAAACTTAAAAAGGGAAGTCCAAACAAGCTGTCCTTTCATATTGAGATAAAAAAATCCAAACACATTTTTTTAGAAAAAAACAAAATAAATCTTCACTGGCCATTCACCAAAACACGATCGGTTTGAAGAATTCTTTTCCTGTTCTGTTTGCTTACGAGTTGCAGTATTGTGTGTATCTGTTGCAAAGCAATTCCTGCGCAAGCATTATTAGGAAGCAGAGATACTCGAGTCTTGTTTGTAGCCTGCACACACACACGAGCAGGGAGAATTTTCAATGTGCTGACCTAAGCTCAGTGAAAGCACTAAGTATGTCCCCTGCAGTGAAGTGTACTCTATGGGGGAAGTGTGTGATGCAGTAAGTCTGGACTGCTGGTTGTAATATTTTGGCTACGTTGTTGCTATACAGACACACTCAGGACAAATGTTCTCCTAGATGTTTATTTTCATACGGGAGGAACAAGTGATGTGAACTGTGTCAACGTCCAACCGAACTGCTGCTAGACGTCCGTGCTCTGTTCATGTCCGAGAACTTGCAGATATCCGAGCTGTATATACACAGCTGTTTTGCTTTTCAGAAGGATGTAGCCGCAGCATTGCCTGTTATATGTCATATTAATGTGACATTTTACTTAGAACTTTAATGTTGTTTCTGATTTCAAATCTACTCTAGGCTCAGTTCTAGCTCTGACACTAGACATGTATCTCTCATATCATGTATAGCCTACGTTTGTTTATGGTTGAATAAAATCTAATGACACGTTAAATAAATTGGATCCGAATGAGAGGACTGCACTTGTAGATGACTGATGAATAGCCATGTCCATGTTGCTTTTCTGTTGAGTTTGTCTATGCTGTGGTGCTGAGTGGAGAACTGGGCCAGTGACTGGGGTGGGCTTGTAATAGAAAATGATACTGTATGTGAATCATGAATCAGCCACTGTATGTAAAGGCTTCAAGAATAAAAATCCATGGAACAAGCTACATCTTCTGTCTTCATTTATAAGTTTATCGTTGGTTATGAAATCACAGATATATGTGTGTTGGACAGTGAAAAAATTCTATATTAGTATTAAAATAATACTATAATGTACTGCAGTATGTACATTAACCTGATGACGGTGGGACCCTTAGCGAGAGCTTGTGTTGAACTGGTTGAAGTAGCGACCAGTGGGCCGGTTGGTGTACAGTTCATTATTGAGATACTGCTGGCTGCAAAAGACAGAATACATGGATTAATTAGTAAATGTTTGAGGGCTTGCTTATAGGATAATGCGCAAAATAGTCACTAGTTTAATTGGCAATAACATTTTCAACAATAATTATGAAGTTTTTAAATATTTCAAATTGAGTTTTATAAGACAAAATCATTCCTGAATAGTTTCCTGATCCAAGACTATTAGATTTTAATTAAATGCCCTGTTGAATCATTAAATTTTGATAAACATTATTGCTAAAGCGAATAGAGTTAATCCAGGTCCTTAGTGCAGTTGTTGAATTTTCTCAAATGAATGTTGAACTCAAATTTGAACCCGCAAATACTATAACAATAAAAAAAAATGTTTTAGGATGAGATGGACATGAGAGACACATCTGGACATCTGAAAGAACAGATTCAAATAATATAAATCTAGCTTATTTCACAAATGCCTCAATGGTTTTACACTTTCATTAAAGTAATTAATCAAGACTGATATGTTGACATGATTGTCCAGTGTAATCACACATGCTAGAGACACAGCAGATTAAGATTAGACTGAACTTTAATCTTACTGTGCCTGCTGCTCTCTGGCCAGCTGCTGGTTGTATTGGTCTAGTTGTGCTCTCCTCTCGCTCTCCATTTCCCTCACTCTCCTCTCCTCTTCCATTTGCTGCCTGGCCTGCTCCAGCTGCTGCAAACCGAATGCCAGGTTACTCTGCTTCTCCTGCTGTCTCTGCCTCTGCAGAAAACACAAACAGAGCTTAGACAACCATGAAAAAGAAAAGTGATCCACTAAAATGTTATAAGCGCTCGCAGAGAGATCTTCACATACCTCCTTCTCAGCACACTGTTCTGCTCTCTGTCTGTAGATGGCGCTGAGCTGCTCTGAGCTCATCCCCTTCCAGCGATCAGAAAGCACTCGAGGAGCCTCAGCTGAACCCATGCCCTCCTTCACTGCTGATTCCGGGCATTCAGTCAAGAGGTCAGAGGTCACCATGCGCAGAACCTCTGCCAGGTTCAAGCCCTCATGCCTCTGCTTGTCTTGTCTCTCTCGTTCTCGCCTCTCCTCTGCCTATGAAATGGTCATTCTAAATCAACATAGCCTTTCTTGCTCCAAGAAATTTATCTTGACCCTGGACAGGTTCTATCGAGTGTAACTGATAACATGTTAATATGTTAAAGCAATTAATCTCATAACACACTGCTTGATGAGGAGACGACTATCTATAACAAAATTTTTTACTAGAAAAAGGTTGAAATATGATGTATCTGGTAATTCACTTATCAGACAATGATAGATGAAATATTTGTTTTATTATTAAATGTGAAATTATTCATTATCATTTCATGCTCACCTTGTTACATAGTTGTATTTTATTTTATGATAAACATACGTGCTCCTGTTAAAATCTGAGTAACAAAAAATAAGCTCTGGGTTAAATGGTTCTGCATGAGAAGAAGGCTCCAGCAGAACAGGTTTTCTCATATGGTCTAAATATACAAACTGAAGGTGGGTTTTGCTTGAGGAAGGGTGAAATGTGGGAAGTCGGGATTTACCTATATATTAAATGTGAGGTCATTAAATATGCTCAACTCTTCTAGGCACATATTTATCTCTGAAGCTGTAGAGAGTGTGTTTTTCTAGAAGTTACTGTGTAACCTTGAGATAAGAAAATATTGTTTCTCATGCTCAGTGTCTCGTTTTAATGAGATCTGCCATGAACCTGACTAGGATAAAGTACTTACTGTACAATTATGTCAAAAAGTTATATAAAAAACCTTTTTGTACAAAATGAAAAAGACTCTAAATGTCTTACACAAAAAGACATTAGAATTTAAAGAAGCAGAATAAATAGCTAAAAAGTATAACTATCCTTTCTGCTCTCTTTCTCTGTTTTTTTTCTTTCCTTACCTGTGCCTGGTTGTAGCTTTTGAGTGCAATGAGAGCTGCTTTTTTACACTCTTCCTCCAGATCATCCAGATGTGTTGCTCTCAGGTCCTGCTGGATCTGCTCCAGACCTCTAAGCAACTCTGAACACACACACACACGATTAATTTTTCAGATAACATAATTAATCAGAAAATCGTTTGCTCTTTTAGTATTTTTAGAATTTCAAAAAAATTAAAGCTTAAAAAGTTATATTGACCAACCTGATTGGACCCTCCAAGCTATTAACGCTATATGGCCACAAATAAACACACACACACTTCCCTGCTTACATAACATGTACAGAGTCAGCATGACTGCCATTATAATGTAAATTTTGTTTTTTTGTATTTTTGTTTTACTGAGGAAAGAGTGCAGATGCACCACAGCACAGCTATCAGTGTAAGCTTTCAGCTTGTAATCAGTGAGATGCAAAGTATCTGGGTTATGTGTGCACCTTTGTGTTTCTGCTCCTTCTGACATTTTTCGTGTTCCTCCATTTGAGCTCTAAGCGTTCTCTCATTCTGCTCTCTCTGAAGTTTCTTCCTTTCATTCTCCTCAAGTCCTTCTCCCTGAACCCAAACATGAAGATACATGAAGGTCAGTTTCAACTGCAGCACAACAAACCTAACGCATGCTGATTTAGTCAAATCATTAAAAACAATTAAATTAACATGATCACAAATAACCAGGGATGCCTGCTGGTATAAAATATATTTTCTTGGATCCCCTTACAATCACATCACATATTTATTTTATGAGGTTTTTTAACATAGTAGTCAAATTAGGCCAATGTGTAACATCATGTTTACTGATTGGAGTTTCCAAGAACTGAACCCAAAGAACCACAGACATAATACATGTGAATACCTGAAAAACCTGCATACTGGCAGGTCCCAATGAATTCTGATTGACTAAGCTGACACTGGATCCTCCTTGTTGATTATAATTAATGTCTGCATCACGAGAGTCCTCAGAGCGCTGGTACATCGCCCAGTACTGCACAAGCTCCTGGCTCAACTCTTTCCTTCTTTCCTCCTCCTCTCTTTCCTGCTCCATTAGCTTTTGGTCCATGGAAATAGACAGTGCATCTATAGGAGGCACAGAAAACAGAACAATGTAGCTCTATCTGTTAATGTTTCTGTATGTTTTAGTAGTTTTTATGAGTGAAGTAATGACTTGTGTGAAGGGTTAGGTTGTGTAAATGATTGCGGTTGTCCAATAGAGGTGATGACAAGTTTCAGAAATCTGTTTGCAGATATATGGTGCAGTTTTGCTAAGTTACAGCTGAGACCTGGTTCAGAGTCAGTGAGCTATATGGTGAGAAACATGATGCTGTTGATGGTGGTATTAGCTTGAAATTTGAAGATTTGGAAGCTGAGTTTATGCATGAGGAAGTGAGTGAGTTCAAGCAAAGGTTAATACTCAGATTGCACCATTACATTGTGGGTAATTAAGAAAACCATTAAGGAAAGTAGAAATAGACCAACATGTCAACAAGTATGTAACAAGTTCTTTACAAAATAAATTTTGGATAACTAACTTAAGTTCATTATAAAGAATATTTTCATTTTTAATGGACTTTATCTTTAAGGGTATCTTTAACAGTCCAATTCACAAATAAACGAAATACATCAATAACAACCTAGAGCTGTTGTTAAGCATAATAACTGTGTATTTCTCATTAACTTCCTTATGTTCATATTTATGCTCAGTTCTTACCATACGCCATTTCCCGCTGCTGCTCCGCCTCCTCACGAGCTCGTCTCTCAGCCACCTGCTGCTCGAGCACGTGCACATCCAATCCAATCATCCGGTTCCTTGTACTGAAGATGCGTTTCTGGCGTGCGACTTCTGCAGCCCGCCGTCGCTCCACAGTCTTCATGGAGCTCTCATCCATAGGCACGTCCACCTTGTACATCCTCTACCTGTTTCCTGAAGTTGTAAGGGAAGAAATTCCTAAAAAAACCTCCAACTGTGATATATATATATATATATATATATATATATATATATATAGATAGATAGATAGATAGATAGATAGATAGATAGATAGAATTATTTTATTTTTTGTATCCAGAGAGTAAAGGCTCTTGAATTTTAGCAGTGTTAATACAGTCTGCTGCCACCATCAGGTGAAAGAAGATATTACACCGTGTTTCCCCACAGAGAATCCACAGACCAGTTAACAACATTAGTAAGATTATAGTCCAGTAATGGACTATTTAAATTAAAATTCATGTAAACATGAACTTGTTGGTCTTCAAGATAGTATTCCTTACAGACATTTAACTTTCTTTCTTATATACAAATAAACCACAATCAGTTATCAGGTAATACTTAACATTTAAAATAGTTTCTCTTTAAACTTTCTAACTAAAATGACACTTTCTTGGTCTTCAAGAAAGTACTGTCTCCTGAAGCTGTAAGGGAAGAAATTCCTTTAGTCAGTGAGTCAATGGCATAAAGGAACTGTTAATGCTTCAGCATACCAAGACATTTTGGACAATTTCATGCTCACAACTCTGTGGGAACAGTTTAGGGATGACCCCTTCCTGTTCCAAAATGACTGTGCTCTAATTCATCTATCTATCTATCTATCTATCTATCTATCTATCTATCTATCTATCTATCTATCTATCTATCTAGATAAATGCCAAATAAATAAATAAATACCAAAATGTCTTAGTATGTATGTATGTATATATATATATATATCACATTAGAATTTTTTACACTTATTTACTGGCATCCATGTTTATTGCAAAATGTACATAAGAAAGAAAGAAAGAAAGAAAGAAAGAAAGAAAGAAAGAAAGAAAGAAAGATGACTAGAGGTCTAGTCTTGTTTTTGTGATCTGGTAGCGATTTAACATTAAACATCGCGGGCGCACTGTAGCGTGACAAAATGGTATTAGTTATAAGCTGCAGCCCAGAATATGTTTAGACAAGTAGACTAGCAGCAAACCGCAATATTACCGAATTATATAAATTAATAAAAGAAAACCTTACCGGCGATACCGAGTGTATTCCGTGAAATGCTGCAAGTCTGCTTTGCGTTGAGGGCTGTGTGTAGCTATGGCAACTTAAGCACTGGCGCATGCGCAGCTAGACGCGCAGTGAGCCTGCTTGCTTCTTGTTTGCTAGTAAGAAAGAAAGAAAGAGAGAGAGAGAGAGAGAGAGAGAGAGAGAGAAAAGAAAGAGAAAGAAAGAGAGACAGAAAGAAAGAAAGAAAGAAAGAAAGAAAGAAAGAAAGAAAGAAAGAAAGATAAAAATAATAGGTTCCACTATTAGTCTACTTTCAAGGTCAACTGGTCAAAAACGCCTGGGTAAAAAAATTTAGATTTTGTGACTGAATTCCTCAAGTAGGGATTCAAGTAGATCAGCATCTACTATCCAAGAATTCCCAAATATCCAACAAACCGAGGAACTCTCTAAAAGTTAAAAGCTGCTCTACTGTTGAGTTTTTGATGTGATGAATAGTATGGGAGAGTGGGGCACAACCTAACACGGGGCACACTGTAACAGACTTTATTTTGTAGTTTCTATGGACACTGGTACACTGAAACTTCTCGTCTTTACTGGAAGCCATACCAACACTGTTTATAAAAGAAAATCACACCAAAATTCAAACAACTCTGGAAGATATTAAGAGAAGATCAGACAAAAAGAGGAAGCATTTTCATTTTTTCAAGTCTCAGTGGTTTTCAGCCCTTTTAAAATCTTTTCTTCTACCCTCCTGCTTTTCATCTCTAGCCATGACTACATATTATTCTGTAAGTTAATTAGCATTTATATCCAGAGAGTAAAGGCTCTTGAATTTTAGCAGTGTGTTAATACAGTCTGCTGCCACCATCAGGTGAAAGAAGATATTACACCGTGTTTCCCCACAGAGAATCCACAGACCAGTTAACAACATTAGTAACATTATAGTCCAGTAATGGACTATTTAAATTAAAATTCATGTAAACATGAACTTGTTGGTCTTCAAGATAGTATTCCTTACAGACATTTAACTTTCTTTCTTATATACAAATAAACCACAATCAGTTATCAGGTAATACTTAACATTTAAAATAGTTTCTCTTTAAACTTTCTAACTAAAATGACAACAATCCAAACCACTTATCTACAATCTTTATTTGTTATTTGTTGTCTTCTTTCTCTTCTTCTTATTTTTGTTGCCGTCATTGAAAGACATCTTCAGGGTTTCCTGAAAGGGAAATGCAGAGTAGTTTTAGTCTAAACCGCATGTCTGAGTTTTGCACAGCTACATAGAGATAATGACTGTGATGTGATGAAACAGCTACATCTGATCCTCACCGGCTTGTGACCAGCTTCCCTCGCCTTCAGCAGAGTGTCCATTTTATCCACCTACAAACAAACAGTCTTTCATACATACTGTATATGTGAGTGAGGCTCAGGTGCCATTATTTCTATGCACCATTACTGACTAACAAAATCAAGAGGAGTTGAAAACAGGTGCTTGTGAATATTTTCAGTCTACACAATGGAACATTGGTCAAATTCTAATACACAAGTAAAAGTAAATGAATCAAAATCCTGAGCTGCAGAGTTGGAGTGTATATGAGCTATCATCTGCATCAACCAGAGTTTCTTTTTCTGTAAGAAAACATCCTACAAGGTTGTAGTACAATAGTACACTTGGCTGCAGTGTACACTCACCCTTTATGCATCCTTGTGCTGCTTGCACGCCTCAGTCTTGCGCTCCTCGTGGGTCTTAAGGCACTTAATAAACCTGTAACACAACAGAAACACTGCTCTTAGTATTTTTATCTTAGTCTTTATGCCTACAGCAACAAAATTATAACCTGATGCTCACTGAAAAATCCTCATACAGTTAAGCAAATTGTTTACTTCAACAATATAAAGATTTTAATAAACATCAAATTGAATGAGTTAAGCATTTGTTAAGAACTCAGACGTTTGAAGGCAAGCTGGTTAACCTTAAAGAAGTAAATTACACTTGGCTTACACTTTGCTGGTGTTCAGTTGTTTTCCAATGAGCTTCTTCATCGCTTTATTTGCTGCTTCCTCAGACTCAAACTGGACATGAACATATCCTTTTGACCCCTTCTCATTA